>NW_023505198.1:0-4000 GCF_004664715.2 Peromyscus leucopus | reverse complement strand
TCACTCAGCCCGGGGTCCTGCCTCTTCTCAAGTGTCAATCTTCAGTTTGGGCTTCTCAGAACTCACCTCTGCGGGCAGCGTCCCACTGGCTCTGCATTTTGAGACCCTCTTAGAAACTTCCTCTCCCGGACTTTCTCCATTGACTCCTTTTCTTGTCTTGCTGGATCGGACCGGCAGCTGATCCTGGAACTGGTGTCCTGAGTATCCTTAGGACTGCACAGCTCTGATTGACAAGTGACCCAGTGAAGTGAGGCATGCCTGACCCCTCATTCTGAATAGACAAAAGGGTCAACGAGCCGGCTCAGTCCACAGACTAGCAGCTAGTGTCCTATACCCAGGATCCTGTAGTTGACTGTCACAGGGACCCTCTTTTTCTGCAGGTGGCGGCCGGCGCCGATATGGCCGGGCGGGAAGCAAAGGCTTTAACGCCAATCGGCGGCGGAGCCGGGCTGTTCTCTATCACCTCTCTGGCCATCTGCAGAAGCAGCCGAAGGGCAAACACAAGCTCAATAAGGTAGGCTGAGCACCTGGGTGCAGTGTTTGGGTTGGGGACAGGCTAGGACAGGCTGAGGGGCGCTAAGCCATCTCGGAGAGAATACCCAGAAACTACTCAGGTCCCGCCAGCCCTTTGCGGGTGGAACCGAGAGAGGGAATATGTCATGGCTTTCAGACCAATCAGAGGTCTAAAAGAACTCCTTGGCTTTGGAGTCGTGCGGTCCTGGGTTCAATCCTGGCTCTACTCCTAGGCAATTGTTTGGCCTCCACTAAGTTATTGGCTCTTCCCTGTCCTCAGCCTTCTGGCCTGTAAATAAGGCCCATGTCAGGGCCACTTGGAGAGTGCAGGGAGGGAAAGGAGATGAATGCTCGCCTCGCCTCGACACTCTCCTGACGTAGCTTCTGCCCGTACCCTTTCTTCTCTACCTGGACCTGCCCCTCCTCGCTCAGGGAGTGTTTGGAGAAAAGCCAAATTTGCCTGAATATAAAGTCGCTGCCGTCCGGAAGTCGCCCTTCATCCTGCTGCACTGTGGGGCCCTGAGAGCTACCTGGGATGGCTTCATCCTGCTGGCCACACTCTACGTGGCTGTCACCGTGCCGTACAGCGTGTGTGTGAGCACCGCACGGGAGCCCAGTGCGGCCCGTGGTCCCCCTAGTGTCTGTGACCTGGCTGTGGAGGTTCTCTTCATCCTCGGTATGTGTAATGTGTAACGTGTGCCTGATGCTCCACTCAGGGCCGGCCCCCCGTGGGGGTTTTGGAGGGACCATTCTTTGCTTGGTTTCCAGTGCCCCACAAGTGCCTCCCTTGTTTGCCAATCCTATATTCCAAAGGTATCTCTGCCCATGCAGTGCTCTAGAGCCCTGAGCTGAGAATAGCCTTGGCAAGCCTTTGTTTCTCCCTCTGTGAAATGGGTATAAACCATGTGCGCGTGCTAGAGTTACACAACGCTTAGTGAGGCCACTGATATGAAGGGCCTGGGGCAGGACCAAGCACTGGACAGGTAGGTGCCCAGTGGGGAAGAGCTATATCCTACTGATGCCCGCCTATTTCCCAACAGATATTGTGCTGAATTTTCGTACCACATTCGTGTCCAAGTCAGGCCAGGTGGTATTTGCCCCGAAGTCCATCTGCCTCCACTACGTCACCACCTGGTTCCTGCTGGATGTCATAGCCGCGCTGCCCTTTGACCTACTACACGCCTTCAAGGTCAACGTGGTCAGTGTGGCTGGGATGGGTGATGAGCTTTGGGCTGAGACAGGCAGGGCCAGCGTTGGCCTGGGATGACCTCCCTTCCCCCATCTTAGTACGTCGGGGCTCACCTGCTGAAGACCGTGAGGCTGCTGCGCCTCCTGCGCCTGCTGCCCAGACTGGACCGGTACTCCCAGTACAGCGCCGTGGTGCTCACCTTGCTCATGGCCGTGTTCGCGCTCCTCGCCCACTGGGTGGCCTGCGTCTGGTTCTACATCGGCCAACAGGAGATCGAGAGCAGCGAATCCGAGCTGCCTGAGATCGGTACAGCGGGTTGAGGAGGAGGGTTGCATTGCCAGAGAAAGGATGGCAGGGGCCGGGATGTGACCGTCGGCACGTGGGAATGTCAGAGGAAGGGTGTGCATGCGTGTGATGGCCACCGCCATGCGGGGACAGCCCAGTGACTGTCTGGGGAGTCCCAGTCACCCACAGGACCCTCCCGATGGCCAGACCTAGATCACATTTCTCAAGCTCTTACCCAGCTGTGGAAGGCTTTAGGAAGATACGTGTGCTTAACCTTAAAAGAAAGGGAGGGCAGAAGCCGGGCGTGGTGGCACACGCCTTTAATCCCAGCACTTGGGAGGCAGGGGCAGGCGGATCTTTGTGAGTTCGAGGCCAGCCTGGGCTACCAAGTGAGCTCCAGGAAAGGCGCAAAGCTACACAGAGAAACCCTGTCTCGAAAAAACCAAAAAAAAAAACAAAAAAAAAAAAAAAAAAAAAAGAAAGAAAGGGAGGGCATTTTTTTTAAAAGCCTGCCTGCTTGCTCTCTGTGGAAGGCAAAGACCTGCTGGCCTCACGGCTTCCTATGAGGCCACCTTCGTCGAAGCTTGTCGCCATGGGTTCTCCAGGCCATTGCCCCCTTTGTCACCTCCACTTTCATGTGTATCTGAATCCGCGTTTTCCCTGAGCCTAAAAAGCAGTTTTCCCAGCATCCCTCCTCCCTTCACCTCCACTGCTCCGGCTCCTCCTTCCACTCACCGCCCACTCGATCTCAACTCTTGCTGTGCGTTGCCACCCTCACCTCCCACGTCACCCACAAGGTTGTGGTTCTCGGGCCGGAACCCAGCAAGGCCATAGCCCCTCACAGCCAGCCACACACACTCCTGCTGTGTGAGGTGTGGCCCTAGGCTGAGCCCCTCCAAGTCCCAGATACTCCAGACAGGCTTTATCTGCCTCCCCGCTCCGCCAGCCCATGATGTCGCCGCCGTAAGGAAGGCACAGCTCTCACCCTTCTCATTTAACCGTCCTGTTCCAGCCAGTTCGGGCGCACCCCAGCCTGAGCACACCTTTCTTCCACACTTCCGGCCCCCCTGTCAGCTTCTCGGCAACCCACAGTTGTTGAGTGTCCAGCTGCTTGGGTGAACTCTCATTTCCAGTGACCTCAGTGGGGTCACCCGTCAGTCGTAGAGCTTGCTCTGATCGGTTCCCCGAGAGATGCTGAGGCTCCTGTGAACCTTCTCCTCGCCAGGCGCATGGAGACGGTGTGTGCCCAGAGGACCCACCTGGCGGCTCCCCTGAGCCCGCTAGTTGCTGAGCATGTGGAAACAGGGACACTCCAGCGCGTTGGCACCTGCCTTTCCCAGGGGGAGTCTGTAGTACAGGCAGCTCTGGGGTCAGCAACCACCCCAACCCTGTCTCCAGCTCACCTCCAAGCATTAAATTCCCAGGTGAACCCCAATCTCGGCCACTGATCCAGGCCCCCCTTGGTCTTGAGTCCACACTAGATGGCTCAGTGAATAAAGGCGCTTGCTTCCACAACCCGGAGTTCGCTCCCCAGGGCCAAAATGGTAGGAGGAGTTAGCCTCTGATTTCCACGTGCACACCATGACATGTGCTCATACGGAAGGAAGGGAGGAAGGAAGAGAGAGAGAGAGAGAGAGAGAGAGAGAGAGAGAGAGAGAGAGAGAGAGCAGGCAGGCTTTTTAAAAAATGCCCTCCCTATCTTTTAAGGTTAAGCACACGTATCCCCTCTTCCAGGGAGCTGCTGAGCCCCTGCCCAGCGGCCCTGCGGCTTAACCCTGTCCTGTGGCTCTTGCCTGGTGTAGCTCCTGTCCTGCAGGACACCTCTGCCCCTCTGCTGGGGCCCTGCCGCTGTGTGCACTCAGCCACTGGGGGATGGGTGTGGATGGGAGGAGGGGGAGGAGGACGTCCAAGGCTACGGAGTGTGGAACAGGTCTGTGTGCTGACCTTGTGAACTTGCAACTTGCTCTTCTCCCGTGTCCAGAGAAGACTGGGTAAGTTTAGCCATCCCGGCCT
>NW_023505197.1:0-1199 GCF_004664715.2 Peromyscus leucopus | reverse complement strand
ACATACAATAGTGTTACTATGGCTCTCTAGTGTATCTTGAGATTAGGTATCTTTCTGTCTCTGGCTTTGTTTGTATGTCTCAGGACAGCTTGAGCTATTCAGTATCCTTTGATATTAACTTTCTATTCCTGTGAAGAACATTATTGATTTTTTTGATGAGGATTGTGTTGCATCTGGGTTGCTTTTGGTAATACCAATGCTTTAACAATCTTAATTTTGTCAACCTAGGAACATGGGCAATATTTCCATTTTTTAATGTCTTCTTCAAATGCTTTGATTGTGTTTTAGAATTTTCACTGTAAAGGTCTTTCACTTACTTAATTAAGCATATTTCTAGTTACATTTTCAGATACTGGAAATGAGATTGCTTTAGAGACTGAATTATTAACAAATCCACTCTTAATGTATAGGAAACTTACTGGTTTCTATATGAGGCTATGTATCCTGGTATTTAACTGAATTAAATGATCAATTTCAAGAATATTTTGTTAGAATTTTTTAGGTGTTTCAATATGAAGAATCATATTATTTGCAAGCACATTATTTCACCCCCTGAGTTTTATCTCCCTATAATTTCTTTATTTTACCTAGATCTTCTAGATAAAACCTCTGTTAGTGTTTAAATAAGAGTAATGGGATTTGAGTGGAGATACTTGCTTTCTAGATCTAATTTGTTCAGGGATTTTATTATAAGGGATATTAAATTTTATTAAATTCTTTTTTATCATATACTAAAATGACCAGAAAGCTTTTAACTTTTATTCTGTTCATGGTATGCTATATTTATTGATTTATGTAGATTGAACTATTCTGATATAACTGGTATCCCTGGGATAAGCCAATTGTATCATCATGAATGATCTGTTTAATGTACTTAATTTTGCTATGTACTTTTATATTGATATTCATCAAGAACAATTGTTTACTTTATCATTGTTGCTGCCATGTCCTCATCTGGTTTGGGTCATAGGGATAAACTTGGCATCCTAAAATGAGTTTTGAGAGGTCATCCCCCATTAAACTTTAGAACAGTTTAAGTAGATTTAGCACCAGTACTGTAAGGATTTGGTAAAATCCAGCAGTAAAGTCATCTGGTCCTGGCCTTTTCTTTGCCAGTAGACTAGTGAATTCTTGCTATTTTTCTACTCAGGAGGAAATTCACAAAACCCTAGTTTTTTTTTTTTTTTTGATACTCATGC
>NW_023505196.1:0-1003 GCF_004664715.2 Peromyscus leucopus | reverse complement strand
AAGCCTGCACAGGTCTAAGTCAGATGGGATTCCCAGTACTGAAAGGACAAGTGGACACAAACCCCATGCCTAATTCCAAATGAGAACCACTCACAAATGAAAAAATAAGTTTTATTCCATAGAATCTCACTGGGCATAAAAACCACACTTAAGGGCACACCCCATGCCCAGCAGTAGATGCTCAACACAAAAAAAACCTCAAAGGTATTTTTGGAGTTTTTGCTTTCATAATGCTTTGTCTGGCTATTTTCCTTTATATATACGTGTGTGTGTGTGTGTGTGTGTGTGTGTGTGTGTGTGTGTGTGTGTGTGTGTGTTTTAATTTCATAGGTCTTTGGTATATATATTATGTTTATACACTATATATACATATGTATATTATTAGGGTTTCCAATTTTGTGTTTTAATGCAATTTCTCTATGTGCAAAAGTGTGTGTCTCTGCACACGTATGTGTTTGTTGTACATTTCTTTGGCTCTTTTTTTCTGTTTTGTTTTGTCCTATTCTCTTTTGTTCCTGTTTTTTTTTTTTTTTTTTTTTTTTTGGTTTGTTTGTTTGTTTGTTTGTTTGTTTTTAACAATCCACAGGAAAAGCCAATGGCCCAGCAGTGATCAGCAGAAAACCAGGACAGGAGAAGACAAAAGACTGCTTAGTCTCCATCCTGCTCCAGACTCTTTAAAAGCCAAACATTCATGGTCATGTCATTATAAATCCTAGGTCTTGTGAAGGTTTACTTTTCCTTATGTGAAGGTTTCTGTGTAGCACCTGTGGGTGCCTGCGGAAACCAGAAGAAGGTATTGGATTCCTTGGAGCACGAGTTCTGGGTGTGTGTGAGACACCTGACATGGGTCTTGGAAACCGAATTTGGATCCTCTAAAGGAGCAGTAGTTGCTGTTAACAACTAATCCCTTTCTCCAGCCCCATGTCCCTGGGTTTTTAGGATTTATAGATACAATATGTACCCCAACAAGAACACCGACTGAACAAAGAACAACACATAGGAG
>NW_023505195.1:0-1765 GCF_004664715.2 Peromyscus leucopus | reverse complement strand
AACATACATCACAAGGAAAAAATGTGAAATATGGATAAAATCTGTTTTTAGCTACAAGTACTGTACCAATGTCAATTTCTTAGTTTTATTCATTGTATTGTATTTCCAAAAAAAATGTAAACATTAAAAATGTGAAGTGTTCACATTAAGGTGGGTGGTGTGAGTTTTGTAACAATTCTTGGTGCTGCTTTCATTATTCCTCTTATGTTATTTCAAAATAAATAGATTAATATGCCTGGCATATCACTGGATCCCAGTCAGTGTTAAACATGCCAGTAGCAGTGATACAGAAATGTGAACCCCCAGTACATGATTGGATACTGACACAGATCTTCTCCTCTGAAGCTCCTGAGATAACCCATCCACCCTGACAGTGGTGATTTGATCAGAGCTATCTTCCCAGCTGGTTTAACTCAAACACCACTGAGCACCTACTGTGTGATGGAATATTGTATTAAAGTAACGGGAGCACAGAGATAAGAGAGACTGTATCTAAGGCTGTATTCTGTTGCTATAACAAAATACCAGAGACTGGGTAATTTAGAAAGGAAAGACTTATTATGGCTCATACCATTTTGCAGACTTGGAAGTCTAAAAGCATAGTGAAAGCGCTCATGACCAAAATAAATAATAATAATAATAATAATAATAATTAATAATATAATAATAATAATAAAGGGTCCAGAGACAGAAAGAACAAAACAAAAGGAGTATTCCTTGCTTCATGACAACATTCTTCTGGGGTAATTAATGTAATCCTGAAAGAATAAGAACTTGCTTCAGAAGACAGGTATTAATGCCCTTAACATGCTAATGGTCTCTTGAACCCAACCGCTTTCAATGACATTATACCAAAAATCAAATTTCAAAATGTGTTGGTTGAGGACGGCATGCGATGAGTCTCTGTGCTGGAGACAAGCCCTAGCCCAGCTTAGCTGAGTCTTGTTGGAGAAGAGAAACTTGGACAGCAAAAAGGATGGGAGGACAGCAGGAAAAGATTCTAGGAGAAGAAAATCCCCAGTAGAAATCTTCAGTAATGTGGAGAAACCTGTAAGAGAGAGGGTGGAGTGTTTGAGCCAGAGCACAGGAGCCCAGGGATTGACAACGGACTCTCAATTGCACCCGTAGGTGGTGAGCTGTCTACAAAGCAACACTGTGTATTTATATCTATCTCAGAAGCACCGTCTGAGTGCATTTAGGAGAAACAGCAGATGAGTTGCAGCAAGGAGACAAAAGGAACATTTTGCTGTTATTTAAGCCATAAGTAATACCAATGTTAATATTTAAAGGCAGTTATGACTATTTTCCTGTCACCAAGCTATTATTCAGGCACTAAGAGCAGAGACAGAAGGACGCAAGATAGAATCAGAAGCAACCAGAGGGAAAAGACTCTTCGGGATTCGATGTGCCATTTATATTCTTTCTTTGATCAATCAGCAGCTCAATTTTTTAGTGACACATGTAGCTGTGCTCACACACACACATTACACACACACAAACACACACACACACCACACACACACACTATACAATATGGTTTGATCAGGGAATTACCCTTTCTATCTCGTTGAACATTTATTTGTCATTTCTTTGTATTGAAAACCTACAAATCTCCTCTTTGTTGCCAAATATTCAAGCTGTTGTACCTGTAGTCACACCGTGTACCGCAGAGCACTAGACCCATGTCCCTTTTTTGCCTCTGATTGCATTTGGGGATCATTGTCTGGCTTCTCTAGCTTCCTTCTTTTGATGTCAGGACCTTTGC
>NW_023505194.1:0-3461 GCF_004664715.2 Peromyscus leucopus | reverse complement strand
TGGAGGTTGATGAATTTTACATCCACTGTTTTCCATCCTAGAAATTAATATTTCAAGTTAACAAAACAAGAGGTTGTAAAAAGAAACATCAATTTATTACCCAAATGATATGACTACAATGTACGAAATAAACAATGCACCAAATCCAACCTATGATCATTGTTATAAGGTTTTAAGAACTCCTAAAAACACCATCACATAGCAACTCTCATTCTAAAGATTTTAGATTTACTGTGGTGTTGTGTGACTAACTTTTCCTAGGAAATGCTACATAGACATCTACTCACCAATGATAGGGATCCCATGAGAGACCAAAGTACAGATATCACCAAAGTCCAACTTGGTAAATCATTGGATTTTGTTGGGTTAGTTACAGGAATATGAGTGAGAGATTACTTACACCCAAAAATGATTCAAAAGACAGCTGCACCACCAAGCCCAACCCAGCATGGGTGACATCTCACAAAAGCTGGGAACCTGGAGCACACTACACAGCCTGCAGGCAACTCAACAGGTTGAACAGTGGTCTTTCCAAGGGATTCAGTCATTCGAAAACCTCTTTCAGGCAGCTGGTCTAGTTTCTGCTTCTTCTAGACAGCTGGTGGTCACAGAGATTTCTTTGCAGCATTGTGGTCTGAAAAATAATTAACCCCTTAGGCTTGTAAATATGAATCCTTAATCACAAGGAAGTGGACTCTTGGAAAGTATTAGAAGGATTAGGAGGAATGGTCTTGTTGGAGTAAGTTTGGCCTCATTAAAGGACATTTATCACTGGGTGGGGAGGAAGGGCTTAGGGTAAAAGGATCAGACAAAGAAATACACCCTTACCCTGAAATCAGAGCCAATGAAAGAAATTCACTTTTTCACTTTAGCCCTGAAACCAGAACCAAAGAAACACACCCTGACTCTGAAACCAAAGCCAAAGAAACATACTTTGACCCTGGACCATAGCCTGTGAAAGAAACATAACCTGGTCCTGAAACTAGAACCAAAAGGTTAAAAAGGGCCAGTGAAACAAACACACTTTGGCCCTGAAACCAGAGCCAAAAAACACACTCTGCCCCCTGACCAACTGAGCATGAAACAAACCAATCCTGAAAAGGAAAAAAAAAAAAAAAATCAACCAATCCCTGAAGCACAAAATCCAGCCAAACTCTGAGCTCATCTGAACTCAGGGATGGAGTAGCTCAAGTTCCACCCTTAAAATCTTCTCCCTGGAAAAGCTCAGCCCCTCAGAAGCCTGCATAAGCCGTGTGCCTGCTCAGCTAGTGCTGCCATCCTGGCAGAGGCAGCCACTTTCCTGGATTCCTCCCTCCCAAATAAAATCTCTAATTGAGTTTTGGATGAAGACCTTCTTTTGCCTGGGCAGAGCAGACAAGCCATGGACACCTCTGCATAGAAACTCCCTTAGGGGAGCTAAGCAGAAGTAACAATTTTTTGCTGGAGCAGTAGACTGTTTCGTTTCTGCAGGGGTTTTCCCCTTAGCAGAGTGAAGCAAAGAAGTAGTAATTTGAGTCAAAACAATGTCACAAAGATAATAAATGCAGACTGATCACAGCACATTTCATTTTTCATAGTAGCATAGCTCCTGAATTAAGAATTTCTATTATAAGATGAATCCCCACATTCTACTAAAAAGGCATCTATTTTTATATTTTTAATATTTTTTAGAAAATATACTATAAAATTCTAGGAATTGGGGAATCCTTTTATGTTAATTTTAATTACTCATAAAACTACATAAGTTTTAAAATTGGAAGAGTGTAACTCCACAACATTTTGACAAGTAATTTATTTATTTAAAGTATGATTCAAAAGTTTTTAATACCTTCAGAGAACTTGCAGCCATTACCACTGTCCGTTTTAAAACATTGTTCTGATCCCCCAAGGAAAACCACACTCAAAGCCGGAGAAATGGTTCAATGGTACCTCAGTTCATATCCCTGGAAATCATCTATAAACAGACTACTTGAATAAGGACTTGAGATAAACCCTGAACTTTGGCATTATACACAGACTGGATAATGAAGGATATAGTTACCTCTCCTAGAATTTGACAATTAACCTAAAATTTTTCTTTCAGGATAAAGAAAACTTCACCCATACCCAGCAGGAAGCAATTTTAAGAATACGACGCCCACATTCCCAAAGAGATGGTGTGGGGCGGGTGGTTTTTTGGTCTTTTTAATGGGTTTTGGGTCTGGGATAATTTTCAGTATTTAGGGGGGTTGGTTACAAGTTATTGTCAAGGGTTAGGAAAAAGGCTAAGCAAAGGAGATTAGATTTAAGGTTCTTGTTTAAAAAAAAAAAAGAAGAAAAGAAAGAAAAAAAGAAAGAAAGAAAAGAAAAAGACAATTACTAGTTTTAAATACTTTACATTGGATTGACTTGTTTTATATTGTATACAAATTTGAAACTGATATTGTTAGAAAATGCTATATGTATATTTCTAATTGTATTTATTC
Source organism: Peromyscus leucopus (assembly GCF_004664715.2). Classification (NCBI taxonomy): domain Eukaryota; kingdom Metazoa; phylum Chordata; class Mammalia; order Rodentia; family Cricetidae; genus Peromyscus; species Peromyscus leucopus. Next base: position 996 of record NW_023505194.1, on the reverse strand, counting down.
CATCCATTTAACAATGTAATGCAAATTTCTGATCCTTGAATGTTATTATTATCAACTATTAGGATATAAAGAAATGAAAGCTAGTAGTTAGACATTATCATAGAACTTGTAGTCATATTATATATGTTTTAAAAATTGAGCAGAGATGTTTTAGACAGGTCATCTTCGAACCCTTCAGAGATCTACAGAATATGGCATTTAAAATGTTTTAATAACTTAGAAAATTTTTCTTTTTTGAGACATGTCGGCTCCTGGCAGTACCAATCTACTTTAGAGAAAATATGGGCATTGAAGAAACTGCATATGGAGTCAACTTTCATTCTGGCAAAAGTTTGCCACTGGACAACAAAGTATCCTCGAATCAACAGGACAAAATGGACAGACAGATCACAAAACAAGGGACTACTGATTCTTGCCAAAACAAGTGTGGTTATGGCTTTATCAAAAGGCATCTTCTGAGGCCAGGACAATATGGCCCCATCCCTGAAGTGGCCTTCGCATCCGGAAAAGGTACAGTGCCCTTTTCTTCGAAGGCAGCTTAACAGGCAGAGGGCCGATGGATTCTGTTGTACAATGGAACAGCAGCTGAAAGCTCATGCCTCTCAAAAGTAGACTGGCATTTAATAGAGGGATGTGGAGAAGAAGGGGATGCTGAGATGAAGCCATATATACACAGCCAAGAAGAATGGACAGCTGAATTAAAAAACTGTCAACAATTTCCAGAATTTAAAATCCTGAATCATGACAGGACACTAGTGGAATTCAGGTGTTTCTGGTACGTGGACTGCTCTCACCCAATGTGAAGTTGAACTGTTGACCTTGTGTACATCCTACTTTACAAATGAGTCTGTCAGATACACTAAGCCTATAGGCTGAAGATGATGCCCCAACACTGCGGAGAAACCTCAGGTGACTGCCCAGGCAGCTGGCTGTTTCTGTCAACTCACAAAATTTTTTGGAAGTTGCTTGCATGCACTTCCTGTTTTTATTTTTGTT
>NW_023505193.1:0-25289 GCF_004664715.2 Peromyscus leucopus | reverse complement strand
ATCACCACTCTTGGGCATATACCCAAGAAATCATACCACAAGGGCACTTGCTCAGCTATGTTCATATCAGCATTGTTTGTAATAGCCAGAACCTGGAAACAACCTAGATGCCCTTCAACTGAAGAATGGATAAATAAAATGTGGTACATATACACAATAGAGTACTACTCAGCAGAGAAAAACAAAGAGGAGAATACTAGATGTAAAACAAAGGATGACTAGACTGCTACTCACAACTCCAGGGATGCTACCTAAATAACAGAACCCTAAGAAAGACTGGGATTGCACAATGACAAAAAATGGATGAAATCTACATGAGCAAACTGGACATGAGGCAGAGGTAATGAAGGGCAAGTGTCGAGGCAAAGAGAGCTTATAGAATTGGGAGATCCCAGGTGCCTCAAGAACAGAGAGGGAGAACAAGGAATAAGAGACCATGATAAATGAAGACCCCATGGGAATAGGAAGAAGCCAGGTACTAAAGAGGTCCACAAAATCCATAAAGATACCTCCACAATAGACTACTGGCAATGGTCTACAGAAAGCCCTACCTGACCTACTTTGGTGATAGGATGGCCAAACACCCTTACTGTCATGCTCGAATCTTATCCAATCTTATCCAGTGACTGAGGGAAGCAGATGCAAAGATCCATGGCCAAGCCCCAGATGGAACTCCAGGAGTCCGTTGGCAAGAAGAGAGAGGATTGTATGAGCGAGAATTGCTGAGACCAAGCTTGGAAAAAACACAGGGACAAATAGCCAAACTAATGGAGACACAGGAACTATGAACCAATAGCTGAGGAGCCCCCAACTGGATCAGGCTCTCTGGATAAGTGAGACAGTTGATTAGCTTGAACTGTTTGGGAGGCACCCAGGCAGTGGGACTGGGACCTGTCCTTAGTGTGAGCTGGCTGTTTGGAACCTGGGTCTTACGCAGGGACACTTAGCTCAGCCTGAGAGGAGGGGACTGGACCTGCCTGGACTGATTCTACCAGGGTGAGCTGAATCCCCAGAGGTGTCTTAGCCCTGGAGAAGATGGGAATAGGGGGTGTGCTGGGAGGAAATCAGGGGGAGGTGACAGGAGGAGGGAGGACAGGGGAATTAGTGGCTGATATGTAAACTTAAATTAAGTTGTAAAATAAAATAAAAAAGAAAATTTTTTTTAAAAAAAGATGTGTTTAACAATTTTAACTGACATACTTTCCCTAAATAATTGTATCATTGTATGCTACCATTGGAAAGTTACAGTGTGTCTACCTACTCTTCAAATTTTAATGTGTTGTTTGTTTGTTTGTTTGTTTTGCACTTTGGTTTTGTTATGTACCCCAGGTTGACCTTGAAATAAAAAAAAAAATCTCCTGAAAAAAAAGAGTATTGGAATTAACTCTTCTATGAAGATCTGGTAGAATTCTGCATTGAAGCCATCTGATACTGGGTGTTTTTGGTTGGGAGACTTTTAATGACCATTTCTATTTCCTTAGGGGTTATTGGTATATTTAAATAGTTTATTTTGTCTTGATTTTACTTAGGAATGTGCTACCTATTCAGAAAACTGTCCGTTTCTTTTAGATTTTCCAGTTTTGTGGAGTACATGTTTTTGAATTATGACCTGATGATTGTCTGTATTTCCTTTTAGTCAGTTGTTATCTCCCTTTTCATTTCTGATTTTGTTGATATAGATGCTCTCTCTCTGCCTTTTGGTTAGTCTGGATAAGGGCTTGTCTATCTTGTTGATTTTCTCAAACAACCAACTTTTTATTCATTGATTCTTTGTATTGTTCTCTTTGTTTCTATTTTACTGATTTCAGCTCTCACTTTGATTATTTCCAGGTGCCTATTCCTCTTGAGTGACTTTGCTTCTTCTTCTTCTAGAACTTTCAGTTGTGTTTTTAAGTCACTAATGTGAGATTGTTCCAACTTCTTTGTGTGGGCATTTAGTGCTATGAATTTCCCACTTAGCACTGCTTTCACAGTGTCTCATAAGTTTGGGTATGTAGTACATTCATTTTTGTTGATCTCTAGGAATTCTTTAACTTATTTTTTTATTTCTTCCTTGACCCATTGCTGAATAAGTTGGGCATTATTCAGTTTCCATGAGATTGAAGGCTTTCTGTAAATTTTGTTGTTGTTGAAATCTAACTTTAAACCATGGTGGTATGGTAGAATACAGGAGGCTATTCCAATTTTTGGTATCTGTTGATATTTGCTTTGTGACCCAGTATGTGGTAGAGAATTTTCCATGGGGTGCTGAGAAGAAAGTATATTCTTTTGTTAGGATAGAACATCTGTAGATATCAAGGAAGATCATTTAATGCATAACATCAGTTTAGTCCCTTATTTCTCTGTTAAGTTTTGATCTGGCAGATCTGGCCAGTGGACATATTGGGTCTCTTACTATTAATGTGTGGGTTTGATGTGTGATTTAAGCTTTAGTAATGTATCTTTTACATAAGTGGGTGCCCTTGTATTTGGAGCATAAATGTTCAGAACTGAAACTTCATCATGGTGGTCTTTCCTGTGATGAGTATATAATGTCCTTCTCAATGTCTTTTGATTGATTTTAGTTAGATGTCTATTTTGTTGGATATTAGGTCATATACCCATATCAATCATACCACAAGGACACATGCTCAATTAAATTCATAGAAGCACTATTCATAATAGCGAGAACCTGTAAGCAACCTAGATGCCCCTCAACTGAAGAATGGGTAAAGAATATGTGGTACATATGCACAATGGTGTACTACTCAGCAGAGAAAAACAATGACATCATGAGGTTTGCAGGAAGTAGAGGGAACTAGAAAAAAATTATCCTGAGTGAGGTAACCCAGACTCAGAAAGACAAACATGGTATGTACTCACTCGTGAGTGGATACTAGATGGAAAGTAAAGGATAACCAGACTGCAACCTATACCTCCAGAGAGACTAGCTGGGTGTTTCAAGATCTCTCACCTTTTTTATAGTGTATGGTGGAGGATCTCACTATTGTACCCATCTGCTGTAGGAGGAACTTTGCTGATGACAAGGGAAGAGACACTAGTTTTTATGTATAGGCGATTATCATTAGGAGTCATCTTATCACTAACTTTCTTTTCATAATTCTGTATGACTTAATTTAATCCCATGTCTCTGTGTTATCTAGACTCAGGGTCTTGAGCATATGAACAGTGTAGAGTAAGTTTTATCTTGTGGTGTGTGCCTTAGTCACATCAGTTATCTGTTCATTACTAGCTTTTTGTCACCATTGCCCCAGCATATCTTTCAGGTTAGTACAATATTGTGTGTATAAGGTTTGTAGCTGGAAAAGTGTTTACATTTCTCTTTTGTGAGCTTACAGAGTAGTTCCTATAACAAATACACTGGAACAGGGTAGAAAAGACTCTATGTAGGAGGTAGCTTGATGTCCCCATCTTCAATGAGTTCTGTAGGTGCCCTCTTAAGCAATGGAACCTTGCTGTCAGTGTGTGGAGAGCAATCTTTACTCTTAGCAACATCCTGGGTTTATTCTCTGGATCCCTGTGGGTCACTTTTGGCCAAAACCTCAATCACATGTAACCCAATCTGGGTACTTCATTTGGTGAAAAAGATAAGCATTTGGGACCCTGTATACCATAATATTGGCAACTTTATTAAAATACATTTATGTACATATATATTTGAGGAAGTTTAAACTGAAATAGGGATCTATACTACCCTTCGAATGGCCTTAAATTTCAGATATTTTCTCCATATTCTTTCCCATAACCTCCTCTCCCCTTCTTTTCCCCACTGGATCCTCCCATTCTAGCCCTCCACCCTTAGCCATCCCTAACTGTCTATTCAATATTACTTTCCTAATGAGATCAACTATTCCCCCAGTCCCTCATCCTATACCTACTCTCTGTTCCATCAATTGTAGCTTTGTTATCAATGACTTCACAGCTAATATAGATATATAAATAGACAATATATGCAATATTTATCTCTCTGATTCTAGAATACCTCACTTGTATGATTTTGTTCTCATTCTACCTATTTTCCTTGCAAATTTCCTGATATCACTATTTTATCAGCTGAATAATACTCCATTGTAGAAATGTTCCACATTTTCTTTATCTATTCTTATGTTTAGGAGAATCTATGTTGGTTTTTAAATTCTCACTATTATTAAGGGAGTAACAAAGAACATAAATGAGCAAATGTCTTAGCAGTAGAATAAACATCCTTTGGATATTCGGTTTAGCATGGTTTGGCTAGATCTTGAGGTGGATTCATTGCTGTCTTCTAGACAAACGGCCACACTGATTTTCATAGTGACTCTGTGGTTTTGTACTATCTGCAACGTACAAGTGTTCTTACTTCACATTCCTGCCAGCTCTACTTCCCCTTGTGTTGTGGATCTTTGCCATTTTGACAGTTGTAAGATGAACACTCAGTGTAGACTGGATTTGTAATGATATGACTGCTAATGAAGGTGAACTTTTCTTTGTTTCTCAGCCATTTGAGTTTCCTCTTTCCCATTCTGAAGGCTACTGCACTGTCTGAATGGCATTGTCCTTTGCCACGCACAAGCTTCTCAGATAGACAGACAAAAGCATTCAAGCAGGCAAAGAACATTCTCATACAACAGACAGTAAAGATACTACTTTCTATCATGAACATTACTGCTCATATTTCCTGTATGTCTGTAATAAGCTCTGTCTACAAAGACTTATTTTTGACACAAAATTCATTTGAGATGTCTGATGTGACCCAAGTCAACTACTACAAATGGTAATCAGAGCTTGTTAGGAATTTGCCCAGGAGGAATTGTTTTTTGCGAACTTCATGTCCAATGACAAGTATGTAATTATAAGGGATATTGAGGGGAATGAAATTAGTATCCCTTAATTGTCACCTGGATTTAGAATTTCAGATGCAGAGCCCTAGGCCAGAGATTAATTATGAAATCTCCAGAGGCAAATAGCACACTGAAAAACAAAGTACTGAGATTCCTAAAAATTTTGAATTCCTTAGCAATGACTTTAATAATAAAAAGAGACACATGGATGGGTTCATGCATAATTGATACATGACTTTCCCCGACACTTCATGCTGCACTTTGCTCAGGCTCTCTTCTCAGCTACATTACAAAGATGTTGTCTTTGATCTTTGTCTTCCTGGTCCTGAAGCCTCCCTTACTTCTCTGCAGTTTGACTGACCCTGTGTGCTTTTTCAGAATGAAAAGACAAAAAAACCCAGAAGGAGAAAAGAAAAAGACTGTTTCTTTTCCATTTATACAGAGCATAGAAAGATGAAAAATGAATATTTCAGTGGAAATCTAGATAAGCAGTAAGTACTCTTTCATTTTTAAATCCTTGTTTATCATGGTATATGATGCATTCTAGCACTGCTGAGTGGTAGAACATTATTCTATATGTCTTCTTTCTGCCTTTTATTCCTACCTCTAGGACATTACCCAAATATATTTCATATTTACAGAAGGTTATTGTAATATTTATGATGGTTTAGGGGTTAGCTTGCTTATTTTTTTCAAGTCACAAATTTCAGTCTGGAAACTGAATGAATGATCCATGATATCAACTTTGCTTCTAGAGACCATCCTTAAATATGACAATTCCCAACTGCTGTCATGTGATGTCCCTAACAAACATAGTACTAAGCACTGCTTTTAGTTTATTTCATAGAGGTTACAATAAAGTGGTCTTTCTTTCATCTGCTAGTACTTTTTGCTCACCAGCATAATGCCCAATTCCCACAGAGAAGGCCTTGGTTTATCTGCCCGGACTTTTAATTAGACATAACAAAAGGTACTGAGATTTTTGTTCAAATAATCTATCTGTCATAATTTCACAGCTGTTGTTTCTTTGATTCCACAGCTGAAATCAGGTGTAGAAAACAACAGTGTGAAATTGAACAGTGTCTGTTCACTATGAGAATTTTATGCCATCCTTACCTTTACATTCAGTTTCATGTGCACAGTTACTTTTTTGTGGAATAAACAATGTCAGAACTTTTTTTCAAAGTTCTAGATTAGCAACACATGAAGCATCGAATTAAAATACCTCAGTAGACAATTTATCCATTTTTTAGAATAGAGGCTGCCTCTGCAAGCAATGAGTTCCTGTTTCCCTTTTACAGTGTTAGAATAAATGTACCACAGTGTTGCCTGTGGTACCTGCTAACAGTTGAGAGAGGAGTAATAAGGCTACAAATTCATCCAAGTTACCCCAGGCTGAAGTCAATTTATTGACTTAAAAATGTCTCATTTTTACTGTATGCTTTCATTTTATTACATTTATTATACTTTTAAATCTCTTTCTCCTCTTTCCCTAATTATATAAAATAAATTTTTTATTGTGAGATGAGTGTACTACACAATCTTAGATTTATATGTTTGACCACAATTTTCATATCCCTGTACAACTGAGGTTACTTGTTGAGATTTCAGCTGAGAAAATTGTTACAATGTCTCTTAGAGTTTGATAGGGAAAATGTCAAAAATAATATTCTAAATTTGTGTAAGAACACATTTCTAAGTGTGGCACTGTATATGTGTGAGAATCATCACAGTGAAGTTTTTCAGTTTTAGACAAAGGTTTTGTTCAGTTTTTAATACCATATCTCAGTAGGACATTCAAAATATAGGTGAAAGTTTATGACTGTATTATATAAGCAAAATCTCAGAAGAATTGAAAAAGCTGCACTAGAAGTGAAACAATATCCTATGTGTTGAATACTCATCTGTTTATTAAAAATATCACTAGGTTTGAAGGAGAGTGTGAAAAAAGGGCAAGTAATCATATAATAGCTATAAATGTAATATTCATGGTAATATGTAATATGGAGATGACACAGACCTCCAAATGATCAGATATAAATGAGGAAGAATGAAGGGTATTTGATTAAAGTTTGAAACAAAAAATACTCACCAATATATATGCTTATGATTATCTACACATTTTAGGCAAGCCGTGCCCTGAGAGTCAAGGAAGGAGGTTTTAACTCATTCATTTTCAAATTTAACCAGCTAATCAGTCAATGTTCCTCAGTGATGTGATCTCCTATTTTAAGATTATGAGGAGTTTTATATCTAAAATTCTGGCACTTGAAATCACAGGATCTTTCTATATCTATACTTATATATTTACATGACACAAGATGATAGAGGTCCAGAAATGCTTTTATTTCTCCTAACTTATGAGTATTAAAGAAAACGGCATGGCAAATGTTTCCTACCTAGACCCCTTTCTTTGCATTTTTTACCAATACAAATAATCGATTAGTATAGAAACTGTCTCATGGAGCATAAATGCCTCATTTGAAAAAAAGCACAGTCCTGATTAGTTCCTGAATTTTCTTCATATACATGTATGTTCATTACAGACTGGGATTTTTCTATCTAAATTCCTATTAAGCCTTTTATATTACATAGCAAAGATGTTTCAAATTAGTATATGTTTCTCTTTCTGTTTGTGACTAAACAGCAGTTTTTTGCTTTATGGCCATTCGATATTATTTTCTGAGCAATGTTTGGATGATTCTAGCATAATTAAAAACCTGATACCACAATTGATAAGGCAAATGAAGTTGTAGAGAAACATACTGAAATTTCAAAAACAAAATTTCAGTTATTCCAACTCCTCTCTTGACATACATAATCAGAATTTCTCTGTAGCTGAGAAAAGGATTCTTCTTGTGGCATTCATTATTCTGCATAAGTTGGAATTTGGTTGACAGATGAAAGAAAAGTTACCATTTTATATGTATTTACTCTCTACATTTCCAAAATGTTGTAGATTAAATGTAAGGGATACACAAATGCTTGTACTGTATATTGTTTATCATGTCAGAATTGTCTATTTATAGTGCAATAAACAGGAAATTAAGTAAATTGATATGTGTACCCTCCATTGGAATTGAGTACCCAATTTTGTCTATAATTTTCTACTATTTGTCCAAACCATGTTGAAAATATTCTAGTCAATACATGTTTCCCATATGGATGTATAGTGATGAGAGGGAACCAAAGTAATCAATCTCTATTTGATCAAGTCTATTCTCCAAACTGTGAGCCTACCTGAACAATGTAGGAAGGATTCACTTATTTTTTTATATAACTACACCAGCTTGTATTGTCTATTTAAATTTTAATTACTCATTTGAAAGATTTCATAGAGTGCATTATATATAATATTTACATAGTACCAAAAACTTCCCCAGATCCATGCCTCTTTCCCAATCACCCTACTTTGTTTCATCTTTTTATTTTGTCAAGCCAATTTGTTACGTCCACATGCTCTTGAATATATGCCCTTCCACTGGACAATGTTAAGCCACCAAAATGCTGTATTTAAAAAAAGTGTAAACTGCTCTCCATCTTTCAGTATCTATCAATTGTCAATATTAGTCTAGTTTGTTGAGAAAACTTTTCTCCATTCTAAATATATGATTTACATAGAATGATAAGAGGCTTGTGACTAAATGAAGCCTTCTAATTTGAAAGTTTATTAATGTCACTTTACTTTCACAGATGGAAGCAGAAGATAATGTGTTGTATCCCAGAGACAAACTTCACCCGATAAACTCTAGGTTTTCTACAGATTAAAAACAATAACCATGACTGATAAGTATAGGCTTCCCAAGGACATGAAAAAATGTAGCATCATTAATGATGCATAAATTAACAATGATAATCTTTGAAATATAAAGCAGTAAACTATTGAAGATTTTATATAGAAAAACTTCCAACACTAAAGGGAAAAGTGCAAATCTAAAACGACTAATTTGTTTGTTTTGGTAGTTTGTTTCTGTTTCTGTTAACTTACATTTTGGTCTGCTTATTTAAAAGAATGAATGTTAACACAGAGAAATGATTGCATCTATCATCACAGCCAAGTTCATATATTTATAAACATTCACTAGGAATTGTGATAATATATTCTTCAGCTCTCATCTTTTTATTCCCTCATTCCTGCCTATTCCTAAATCTACATTCTATCACATACAGCTCCATTGGGGCATTTTTATATGAATGAGATAAAACTATTTTTTGCTCATTTATGCTATTCTTATCTAATATAATATTTTCCCAGGACCATGTACATTATCACACATAAAACTTATATCCCTGCATTTTTATTGAAAAACTTATTCTTCACACATTATATTGATTACAGTTTTCACTCCCCCACACCTCTGAGATCCTGTGCACTTTCCCTCCAATCTGAACTAACACCATTTCTTCCTCTTGATGGGAAAAAAGACTCTTCTAAATGATAGTTAGAAAATAAGATAAAACAAAAACAAACAAATCAGAATAGGACAAACATAATCAACCAAACAGAAGAAAATAAAAAATTAAAAAATACATATAGATAATAAGACACACACATTCTTATGCATAGGAATCCCACAAAACCACAAATGCAATAATGCAAATTCGGACCCAGGCTTAAAAATAACTTTTAAAGCCTTGAAAAAATATTATTATATAATTAAACCTTCAAACACGATTGACTTTAATTTTTTTGGCCATCTACTGCCGAGCATCATGCTGCCCTAAATGGTGGTCGATGTCCCCAGTGAAACTCTGTTGGCAAGAACTAAATTTTTGTTTGCAGTAGATACTGATGGGAAATATCTCCTGAGTTTAGGATAGGAACTTTTATCCACTTCTCCACTGAGCCAAATGAACTGCATGTGGCACAGATGTGTGCAGGTCCTGTGTATACTGCCTCAACCTCTCTGAGTTCATATATGCATTAGTCCTGTGCACAGATGTTCCTTATTTCTTTTATTCTCTCCATTCACTCTGGATCTTACAAATCTTTCCACATCTTCTGTCATGAGTTCCTTGAGCCCTGTGTGGAATGTTGTTGCATTTGTTGGAGACACCACATTTAAAAATGGTGCAAGGTTTCTCACTGTCTGCACATTGATCAGCTGTGGGTCTCTGTATTTGTCTACATATACTGGAGGAAGAAACTTTACTGATGATGTCTAAGCAAGAACAGATCTATTAATTAAAGCAGAATGATATTAAGAGACATTTTATGGCTTTGTTCCTTTATTAGAGCAGTAGTCTTTGGTTTTCCCCTAGGTCCCAGGCCTATCTATTGTCATGTTCTTGGCCAGCAATGTGGTATCAAACATGTATTCAATCTCTTGGAATGGACCTAAACCATATCATTTATTATTTGGTTACTCCCACCAGCTTCGTGCCACTGTTTCACTAGCACATCTTGCAGGCAGTCACCACTGTAGATGTTTAGGTTTGTGTTTACCTTGCTTGTTTTTCAGAGAACTTTGAGTACTATGAGCAGTAGTTAGCAGGCATAAATTTTCTAGTAGCAAGAGCTTAATTTCTTCATCCTCACTATGCTGTGTAGGTTTCATCTTCAGCCAGAGGGCCTTATCATCCATTTATAGAGAGGATTGTAGCTGGAGTTTCTCCAGACTTTCCTCACAGCCCTACAGACCCCACAGTCACTTATAAAATAATCACTCAGTATCTTATATTAATTAAAACTGCTCAGCCATGAGCTCAGCCTACCACTGACTAGCTTCTTACATTTAAACACAGCCAATCTCTGTTGATCTAAATGTTGTCATGTTTTCTGTGGCTTTACCTGTGTGCCATTTACATGCTGTTTCATTGATGGTGACTTTCATCTGCTGACTCAGCACATTCAGTAGGATAGTATCTCCATGATATTGGCTGTGGGTAGGTCTGTGGGGCATTTTCTTAATTAGTGATTGATGGGGGAAGGCCCAGTCCATTATGCATGGTGCCATCCCTAGACTTGTGGTCCTGGATTTATAAGAAAGCAGGCTAAACAAAACCATGAAAAGAAATCCAGTAAGCACCACTCTTCCGAGGCCTTTTCAACACCTCCTTTCTCCAGGTTCTTGCTCTGTTTATGTTCCTGTCCTGATTTCTTCTATCATGAACAGAGATATGGAAGTGTGTGGCAAATATACTCTTTCCCCCTTAACTTGCTTTTGGGGTGTGATTCATTGCAGCATTAGAAGCCCAAACTAAGACAATTCAGATATCTGGATCTTGAAGTAGATCTATACCAAGCTTCCAAAGGAACTACTGCACTGATCTTCATAGTGGAAGTTTACAATCCTATAAGCAATGCATGAGTCTTCCCATTAGAGTACATTCTTGTACCATAAGCTATCATTTTTTATTGATGTTGTCCATGCTGAATGTAATTGGATAAAATTTCAAAGTACATTTGATTATAATACTCTGATGACTAAGGATCTTTTTCCCATTTTCCAGCCTGCCACTATGCCCCAATGATGGTGTTCTTACCATACAAAAGCTTTTCAGTTTCATGAGATCTCATTTACTTCCTGTTGTTTTGGTACGTTCCCTTTCAGTGTTCTATTCAGAAAAAGAAACCTTTACCAAAACCATGAGTTCAAGATTATACCCCAGTTTTCTCTTTTAAGAGATCAGCGTATCTAGTCTTACAGTGTTGTTCAGCCAGAGTTGGGTTTTGTGTGATTGACAGATATGGATAAATATGTGTTCCTTTCCATGTATCTATTCAGTTTAGACGGCACCAGTTGTTAAAGATGTTTAGCTTTTCCACTGTGGATTTCTGGCTTCATTACCAAAAGTGGATGTACATAGGTATGTGGACTTAGTCTGAGGCTCCAATTCCTTTCTATTTATCAACATGTCTGCTTTTGTGACAAGTTCATTCTGTTTATATTACTACAGCCATGTAGTATATTGTGATACCATAGTGATATTACCAGTATTATTTCATTATTTAGAATTGTTTCAGCTATCCTGGGTATTTCTATATTCCATATAAAAGATTAAAGGCTCCTTTCAAGTTCAAAATATCTAAATTGTATATTATGGTCTAGTCTATGTCATATGACATATTAACAATTCATAGAAAAGTAATTACAATGAACGAATGGGAGAATTCAATTTTAACAACGAATATCCATCTCCAGTAAAGAATGGCAAGGGCCTAGACAATGTGGCATAACTTGGGGTCTTTCTGAGAAAGAGTTAATTAAAATAAAAGAATAAGACACTGCCAAAAAAAACTGATTCAAACATGAGCATTAAAATTTTATGGGATATGTAAATGGTTCAATCATTCCATAGCAGCTTCACAACCACAAGTTATGTCTAGTGATATAAAATATTTATTAGTTACAAAGCAATACAAAAATATGGATGAGGCTAACACTGCTGGGAGTCCAGCTCTAGAATTGCTCTAGAATGCCTTCAAAGTAGTGGGTTTTTTCTTATTTAAGGGTCTTTAGGAATAAGTTTCTATCTAAGGGAATCACACTCACATACAGGATGTGATGGCCATGCTTTTTACTTCTCTGCAGCTTCAGCTTTCTCTCAAGTTCCAATTTCTCTGCTCCCATTGTCCTACACAGCCACATACACATTAACAGGAGGCTTTTTGCAATAAAAAGAAAAGTTACAAAAGCTGCATCTAAATGTCATAGCACACTCCTTGAGTAGATGATGAGCAGCAGAGCCATCCAAGGCAACGCATAGGTGGGCATGGTGGCATTGAAAGTTTCCTAAACCTAAAAATATATTTTTCCTATCCTGCTTGTAAGCAGAGATCAAAAGGAAGGGAACTTGTACCCCCTATATTCAAGATTGTGAGCCCAGACCAACTCTTCTGTAGCCCTGGCTAATTGCGAAATTTTTTCCACATAAATCTGTTTCTCTCTGGACTTGGTTATTTGATTATTTGTTATTGGGACCTAAATAATGAACAGTTAGTTAACTGTTCCTTGAGTTTTATATCATAGATTGAGGTTGGAAGTTTGTACAGACTGTTAATTGCAAAAGAATTTAGTAGGGATTGGGACTGGTCTGTTATCAGCCAAGTCTGGCTAGAGAAACTGCATAGTAATTTAAGTTGCTTTGTAACTAATAACCTTAGTTAGACATGTCTAACTCTGTCCTTGTCCATATCTGTAAAGTTTTGACTTATGATATATTTATAGAGACATTCAGTCTAGATTGCATTTGTTCTGAGGCCCAAATCAACCAATAGTATATGGATTGTCTTAGAACTGAGAAGAAATTGCTGTTTTGTTTATGCCAGTCTGACTAGTGATTTAAAAAAAATCACTGCCTATGTGTCTTACATTCCTCATGGAAAAATAGATGTAGTTATTAAGCATATCCTGGTATATCTTACATATATTAAAATTACGCAGTTTAATGAGAAGTCTTCTTCCTCACCATCCTCAGGTATATGTGCCCAAAAGATTGAGATGTAATCATGAGATTACATGTACACATCAGATGAAATTACACATTACAGTTCAGATATTAGGAAGATACCATAGCTGTTCATACACATGTGAAATTACAAAGAGATGCAACCATGTCCAAGTCTGTGGCCCCATGAATCTTACCTGTAAGAGTTCCTCCATCAGAGAATTATTTATCTGGGTTGACACCTCACTATCCATTGCCATCTGCTCTATATTCTTGGGCCCCAAGTAAAGTCATTGCTACCAGCAGCTGTCAGCATAAAGCAATACCTAAAAGACACATAAGCAACACACTTAAATAAGATGTTATTGTTGAATAGGCGTAAAACCTATAAAACTATATCAAAAGTGTTACATCCAATCAAAAGACCTTAAATGAAAGAGAGAAGCAGAAGTAAATCTATTACACACGACATATTAGGACAAATCTCAACCACACCAATTTGAAAACAGGGTCAGTTCTGTATTACAAAGCAAAGAAATAGGTTGAAAGGCATCAGTACAGCATGAGGGTCCATATGAAGAGAAGGGAGCTCATTCCTCACTGGAAGCAGTATAATAATAGCCAACCTTATATCACTAAACATTGAACATCATCAAATACAATATGAAAGCAAGAAAGTATGTGAAAGGAAAGATGGAGGATAAGAAGCATTATGCTATTTTAATTACCTGTGAATCCCTCCGGCTTTTCAAAGCATTTGACACAGGCAGATTTGGTTACCTAGTCTTCATACCCTCAGCAAAATCATTGCTTTGTCCAGTTCTGCCTCTGTATAAAAGTATAGCATTATAGATAGCAAATAATACAAATGCATTTAACAAATATGTTAAATGTTAGAAGTATACAATGAAGCATGAGAAGATTCAACATTAACCAGTACAAACTTTTCTAGTGTCTGAAGGGCATGCATATATTTACAAAGTTTGCAGATAATAGGATGGAACTGTAAGAAACATCAAAGTTAAAAGGCAATCTCATTGGTATGAAATCCACTGCCCCCAAAGAAATCCTTTGTGAATCTTAATATTCTCCCACGGGACTCACATTCTCATACATCAAATAAATAGGACTTGTGTCATTATAGCAATGGGTCCAAAAAATAAGAATTCAGTGCTATTCTCCCATTGAGTGTAATACAAAATTGTCATGTTTGGAACCTAATCTCTCTCATGAATAGTGTGCTCTGTTTTCAGGTTGACACCTAAGAACATCCACCTGATTTTCTCTCTTTATTTTTCCATGGAAGAAATCAATAGGAATCCTCATATTTTACCAAACATTTCTCTGCTAGTTGACATCAAATGTAATCTGTTGGCTGACAAGAGGAATTCTGGTTATACTGCAAAAACAGTGAAAATTTTCCTAACTACTACTGTAAAAATCAGAAAAAATATTTAATAGTATTTACAGGACCCATGTGGGAAGTTTCTGCAACACTTGGACCACTCTTGTACATATCCAGAACTCCAGAGGTAAGTAAGAATGGGATAATTTAATGAAATACTGTCTCCTCCTTAAAGTAGATTCTGAAAAGATTAACAGGTAGAGACTTGGTTTTTATCTATTCTGTTCCATCAAGAATAAATGCTCAGATACTTTCTGAAGCAAACATAACAACGTTATCAAAAATAAGAAAGAAAGGCACAGAAGTGTGAAACATTTTACCAGAAAAGATAGTTCACTTGTAGTTTTGGAACAACCACAAGAAATTGGATATGATCTTAATAATGAAGTGAAGATTCACACTTTCTAACACCTAGTATTTTTTTACTACACTTAGGTCTTAAACCAATCATTAGTCCTTCTATGTTACTCATACTCATTCTATGTCCTCCAGCTCTACTATGGTGATTTTCAACCTCTCCTGAATGCCCATGAACAATTTCCTCATCTCTACCAGATGTCTCCCAAGGACACATCTCTGCCACTAGACATGGTGTCCCTCTGGTTCACTTTGGATGGAATGGTGGGGGTGATCATTTCAAATGAAGACCATGGAATTCAATTTCTTTCTGAATTGAGAGAAGAGATGCAAAGGAACATGGTCTGGTTTAGCATTGTGAGTTTTTATTACAGATGATAATATTTCATACTTTACAAAGGCTAACCAGTATAATGAGCAGATTATGAAATCATCAGCAAAAGTTGTGATAGTTTATGGAAACAAAGACTCTGCTCTACAAATACACTTTACAGCATGGAAAATTTTTAACATTAATAGAATCTGGTCAGTACATCACAATTTTGACAGGATCACTGTTATAGGACATTTCTTGCTTGACTCTCCCATGGTACTCTCTTTTTTCACATCATAATTCTGAGATGTCTGATTTTAAACAATTTATGCAGACAGTGCATCCTTCAAATTACAGTAATGAAATTTCATTTGTTAGACTATGGTGGATTTATTTTAAGTGTTCTTTGTCATCATCTAATTGTAAGAAACTGAAGAATTGTTCTGCTTCAAATTTATTGAAGTGTTATTTAGACATCAGTTTGGAATGTCCATGAGTGATTCAAGTTATAACTTATACAATGCTGTGTATGCTGTAGCCCACTCACTCCATGAGATGCTTCTGCGACAAACAGACACACGGTCAGAGAATCATGGGAAAGGCTGGAATTTGACTCCTGGCAGGTAATTAGTCATTCATTGAATGGCCTGTAAGTTATAGATATGACATTCTTAAAGGTATCCATAGTTTTCTAAATCCATGGAAACTACACGCCTTTCTCAAGGTGTGTGTGTATATATATATATATCTGGAATTTTTCACTGCATATGATGATTTATTATGTTAGCATCATCAATTATGATACAGCTATTACAGGCATACAATTTAGCATTTTACAATCTAAATGAAGAAATTTTGTTCAGAATATTGCAAGCACATACATGAATCTTATGTTTTTAAACATTTGGAAAGAACAATATTTTTCATGAAATTTTTAAATGACAAAAAGAAAATGACTTTTCTTTTATATGTTCAAAAAGTTGCTCAACATTTTAAAACAGAAGATTTCAGATGATAATAGTAAGTGCTCCCACTTTTTGATCTATTTAGGAAAGCAATTCCCAAGGTTATGATCAAAATAACAATGTTGCCAGGAAGAAATGTAGAATGTGTCTCTACTCTAAAAGCTATAATTTAGGTGGTGTGTTTTAGAGCATCAATACAGTGGATAAAATTTTAACTTTAAAGTGGTAGTGAAAATTTATGTCTATATATAATTTCTTTTATTTACTATTTGAGTACTTTTAATACAGTTGTATTTTTTAGAGGAGGCTAATGAAAATTGTGAGCATTATATATTGTATATTTTCTGTCCTAGTGTGTAGCATATTTGAAACTGAAATGACAAATGTGTTTTAGATGTTTCTTTACTGAAGAACATACAATTTTGTAAATCCTGCTGGAGACCTAGTGACCATAACCGGGAGCAAAACAGGGTGCAGAATATGACATTTTCTATGTCACAGATTTTAAACAGTCCTGTGGATTTAAAGTAAAAATAGGAAAGTTTTCTGGACATTCTCCAAATGATCCACAATTGTACATATCTGATGAAATGACAGAGTGGCCACCGATTTTAGACAGTAATTTGGTCTTAACTCAAATGATTTACATGGTAGCACAAAATAGCATGCTGCATCATTGGGTAACACATTTTAACAATTACTCATTTTGACTCACATCCACTCTTCTCTCTCTCTCTCTCTCTCTCTCTCTCTCTCTCTCATCTCTCTCTCTCTCTCTCTCTCTTCTCTCTCTCTCTCCCTCCCCTCTCCTCACGCTTTTCTCTTTCCCTCTCCTCTATTGTGTGTGTTCCACAATTTATAAAATCACCATAAATTCATAATACTTATCTTAAAAACAGTGGAATTTTACTTTATGAAACATGACTTTAATAGAACTTTTCAGTGGCTCCTCGTTGTGAATTACTGCAGCTTTTGGAACTTATATTAAATCATTGTATTTAAAATGTATCTGATTTTCTCAGACTCCACCTCCATATGCAGTAGGCCCTGCAGTCCTGGACACAGAAAATCCCTCAGTGAGGAAAGCTATCTGCTGTTTTGATTGTACCCCTGTGGCAGAAATGAAATTTCCAACATGACAAGTAAGGATATGATTTACCAAAAATAATCAACAGATTGTTATTTTCTCACATATTTATATAATTCTCAAAGAGTCCTTTGAAGAAAAACAAAGGATAAATTTTATTATGAAGTTGAATGCATAGATAACATTGCTATTTGTAAATACTACATTTCTCTGTTTTTTAATTACATTTTTATCTGATCAGTCTAAATACTATGAACAAAATACTTTCTCCTGGATATAACTTTAAAGTAATAATCATTACTACTGCAACTTATATCATCCTAATATTCAGAATTTTTAATAGTCGTATCTGGTTTTTAGTTTATTTAAGCCTTATATGCTAAGCATCCTCTTACTCCCAGTAACCCCAAGTTTCTATCAAGGAGTGAATGTTCAGGGTTGTTGTAGAAATGTTCATTTTTGTACTGTGAGCTATAGTAGATCAAGTCTATCATTGGTAGTTTGTATTTCAAGTCCTACTCTATTTCACAGCTTAGTTTATATTCAATCATTTTGAACTCTGTATTAAATATTTATTATAATGTCCACAACAAATAATTCAGAGAGTTTTTAAATAGGTAAGTAGTGGTATCTACATTGATGTACAGAAACTTTGAAAACTATATTTTCATAGTATACCAAGTTCTGAAGGATCGAATTACTTTAATGTTGTAGTGAGAAGAAATAGCTAAAAAAATTAACTAGCATTTTAGTTTAGAGCCTGAAATAGGTAAACATAGTTCTGAATGATTTGAACATGGGATTGTGAAGAAAACAGTAGAGGTTTTTAAAAATATACTAAAATTATAAGTGTATTTGATTATAACACACAATGACTAATGTTAGAATATAAACCACTTTAATAGGATAATGCACAAAAATTTGTATTGATTCAAATGAGACCATCACATATATATTAAATCAAAACTTAAACTTATTGACTTTTGTGCCAGTTGAGCAACAAAGACACCACACTCAATTTTATTAAATTTCCTTTGCTCCTACTTAAAAAAGCATGGGAGGAATGGAGGAAAGAGAAGCTGTGGTCAGGGTATATTATATCAGAAAAGAATATATTTTTGATAAAAAATAAATAAATATGACACATTCATAACTAATTTAAAATAATATTAAAAATTGAAGCATTTTTTATTATTTTTTTATTTTACAACACAATTCAGTTCCACATAATAGCCACAGATTCCCCTGTTCTCCCCCTCTCGCCCCCCCTCCCCCTCCCCCAGCCCACCCCCCATTCCCACCTCCTCCACTCACCAGTTTGCTTAACAAAATCAGAGAGGATTGAACAACTAAAATGGAATGTAAATTCTCTGATGGATAGACTCAATACTGGAATGGAATCATCATCATCATCATCATCACTTTTGAATTTGGGCTGTTGGGTCAATTCATTTAAAAGAAAAGTAAATATACTATGGTATAAATTACAAAGATACAAATGGAAGGAAGTTCTCAGACTTATCCAGAACTATGCTTTGCAATTATGTCCTTGCGTTATAGAATTTGATTTTTATGTTTTAACAGTAAAATACTGCAAC
The DNA here is from genome assembly GCF_004664715.2 of Peromyscus leucopus. NCBI lineage: Eukaryota > Metazoa > Chordata > Mammalia > Rodentia > Cricetidae > Peromyscus > Peromyscus leucopus. The sequence continues at coordinate 6,353 of NW_023505193.1, read as the reverse complement.
CTTGGGAGCATTGAATTCTCAAATCTTATAGAAATTAGTAAAATTTGAGGATAATGTGCCCAAGCAAAGATCAAGCAGTGCAACATAAAAATATATGTGATATTTTGTCATGTAGAGAGTGTAGGGAATAATTTGTTCATGTGTCTATACTTTCCTAGGCATTATGAGTGCTGGCTTTTTTGTTGTTGTTTTCTTTTCTTTTTTTCTCTTTTTTTCATATAAATGAATGCTGCCTTTTCTTTTTTTCTTTTTTTCTTTTATAATTTAATATAATTTTAAGTATCAGCCACAGATTCACCTGTACTCCCTCAACCACTCCCTGCCACACACTGCCCCCAAACCACCCCCCATTCCCATCTCCTCCAGGGCAAGGACTCACCTTTGGATTCAGCTCAGCCAGGTAGATTCAATTGAGGCAGGTCCAGGCTCCTCCTCCCTTCACACAGGCTGAGCAAAGAGTCCCTGCATAGGCTCCAGGCTCCAAACAGCCATCTCATGCACTAAAGACCATCCTGGTTCCACAGCCTGGGGGCCTCCCAAACAGTTCAAGCTAATCCACTGTCTCACTTATCCAGAGGGTCTGATCCAGCTGGGGGATCCTCAGCTATTGGGTCATAGTTCATGTGTTTCCACTAGTTTGGCTATTTGTCCTTGTACTTTTTCCAATCATGGTCTCAAAAATTCTCGCTCATAAAATCCCTCCTCTTTCTCACTGAATGGACTTCCAGCAATTACACCTGGGGCCTGGCCATGGATCTCTGAATCCACTTCCATCATTCATTGGATGGAAGTTCTACCACAACAGTTAGGGTGTTTGGCCACTGGATCACCAGAGTAATTCAGTTTGGGCTTTCTCTTGACCATTTCCAGTAGCCTCTTGTGGAGGTATCTTTGTGGATTTCTGGGGACCTCTCTAGCACTTTGCTTCTTCCTATTCCCATGGGGTCTTCATTTATCATGGTCTTTCTTTCCTTGTCCTCCTCTCTTTTCTTGATTCACATGGGATCTCCCCCTTCCCTAAGCTCCCTTTCCTCAACCCTCGGCCTTCATTACCCGCCCCCTCCATGTCCAGTTTACTCATGTAGATCTCATCCATTTCTCTGTCATTGGGCAATCCCTGTGTCTTTCTTGGGGTCCTCTTTACTAGGTAGCCTCCCTGGAGTTCTGAGTAGCAGTCTAGTCATGCTTTGTTTACATCTAGTATCTACCTATGAGTGAGAACATACCATGTTTGTCTTTCTGAGTCTGGGTTACCTCACTCAGGATGATTTTTTCTAGATACATACATTTGCCTGCAAACCTCATGATGTCATTGGTTTTCTCTGCTGAGTAGTATTCCATTGTGTATATGTACCACATTTTATTTATCCATTCTTCAGTTGAAGGGCATCTAGGTTATTTTCAGGTTCTGGCTATTAAAAATAATGCTGCTATGAACATAGTTGAACATGTGTCTTGTGATATGATTGAGTATTCTTAGAAATATGCCCAAGAGTGGGATATCTGGTTCTAGGGGGAGATTGATTCTCAATTTTATAAGAAAGCACCATATTGATTTCCAAAGCTTGTATTCCCACCAACAGTGGAGGAGAGTTTCCCTAGCTCCACATCCTCTCTAGCATAAGCTGTCTTCAGTGTTTTTGATCTTAGTCATTCTGACAGATGTAAGGTGGTAGTTCAGAGTCATTTTGATTTGCATTTCCCTGATAATTAGGAATGGTGAGCAATTCCTCAAATGTCTTTCAGCCATTTGAACTTCCTCTATTGAGAATTCTCTGTTTAGCCATATAGCCCTTTTCTTAATTGGACTGTTGGGCATTTTGATGTCTAATTTCTTGAGTTCTTTATATATTCTGGATATCATCCCTCTGTCAGATGTGGGGTTGGTGGAGATCTTTTCCCATTCAGTAGGCTGTCGCTTTGCCCTGTTGACCATAACCTTTGCTCTACAAAAGCTTCTCAGTTTCAAGAGGTCCCATTGATTGATTGTTTGTCTCAGTGTCTGTGCTACTGGTGTTGTATTTAGGAAGTAATCTCCAGTGCCAATGTGTTCAAGACAAGTCCCTACTTTCTCTTCTATCAGGTTCAGAGTAACTGGATTTATGTTGAGGTCTTTGATCCACTTGGATTAAAGTTTTGTGCATGGTGACAGATATGGATCTATTTGCAGCCTTCTACACGTTGATATCCAGTTATGCCAGCACCATTTGTTGAAGAAGCTTTCTTTTTTCTATTGTACCCTTTTGGCTTCTTTGTCAAAAATTATATGTTCATAGGTGTGTGGATTAATGTCAGGGACTTCAATTCAATTCCATTGGTCTACATGTCAGTTTGTTAATCCTGTACCAAGCTTTTTTATTGCTGTAGCTCTATAGTAGAGCTTGAGGTCATGATGGCCCCAGAGGTTGTTTTATTGTACAGGATTCTTTTGGCTATCCTGGGTTTTTTGTTTTTCCATGTGAAGTTGAATATTGTTTCTATCGGAGGTTTGTGAATAATTGTGTTGGGATTTTGATGGGGATTGCATTGAATCTGTAGATTGCTTTGGTAAGATTGCCATTTTTACTATGTTAATCCTGCCTATCTATGAGGATGGGAGAGCTTTCCATTTTCTGACATCTTCTTCAATTTCTTTCTTCAAGGACTTAAAGCTCTTGTCATATAGGTCCTTCACTTGATTAATTAGAGTTACCCCAAGATATTTTATATTGTTTGTGGCAATTCTAAAAGGTGATGTATCTCTGATTTCCTTCTCAGCGTGGTTGTCAATTGTATATAGGAGGGTTACTGGTTTTTTTGAGTTTATCCTGCTACATTGCTGAAGGTGTTTATAAGCTATATGAGTTTCTTAGTTGATTTTTGGGGATCACTCATGTATACTATCATATCATCTACAAATAGGTAAAGCTTGATTTCTTCCTTTCCAATTTGTATCCCCTTGATCTCCTTATGTGGTCTTATTGCTCTGGCTAGAACTTCAAGTACTATATTGAATAAGTATGGGGAGAGCAGACAGCCTTGCCTTGTTCCTGATTTTAGTGGAATTGCTTTGAGTTTCTCTCAAATCAACCACATACTTGGCCACAGAGCAAATCTCAACAGATACAAAACAATTGGAATAAACTCCTGTGTTATATCAGACCACCATGGTTTAAAGTTAGATTCAGCAACTACAAAACTAAAGAAAGCCTACAATCTCATGGAAACTGAATAATGCTCAGTTGAATCACCAATGGTTTAAAGATGAAAGAAAGAAAGAAATTAAAGACTTCCTAAAGAGCAATGAAAATGAATGTACCACATACCCAAACTTATGGAACACTCTGAGAGCTGTGCTAAGAGCAAAATTCATAGCACTAAATGCCCATATAAAGAATTTGGAGAAAGCCAGGCGGTGGTGGCGCACACCTTTAATCCCAGCAGTCGGGAGGCAGAGCCAGGCGGATCTCTGTGAGTTTCGAGGCCAGCCTGGGCTACCAAGTGAGTTCCAGGAAAGGCGCAAAGCTACACAGAGAAACCCTGTCTCAAAAAAACCAAAAAAAAAAAAAGAATTTGGAGAAATCTCACACTAGTGATTTAATAGCACACCTCAAAGCTCTAGAACAAGAAGAAGCAAAGTCACCCAGGAAGAATAGAAGCCAGGAAATAATCAAATTGAGAACATTTTTTTCTTATTTTTCAGATTATGAAACAGTTACATCATTTCTGCTTTTTTAAACACTCTTTTTATTTTTTCCTTTTATTTTATTTTACAATACCATTCAGTTCTATATATCAGCCATGGATTCCCTTGTTCTCCCCACTCCTTCCCTCCTCCACTTCCCCTCAGCACACGCCCCATTCCCACCCCCTCCAGATCAAGGTCTCCCCCAAGGACTGGGATTGACCTGATAGACTCAGTCCAGGCAGGTCCATCCCTGTCCTCCCAGCCAAGCCAAGTGACCCTGCATAAGCCCCAGGGTTCAAACAGCCAACTCATGCAATGAACACAGGACCTGGTACCACTGCCTTGATGCCTTCCAAAGAGATCAAGCCAATCAAATGTCTCACCTATTCAGAGGGCCTGATCCAGTTGGGGGCCTCTCAGCCTTTGGTTCATAGTTCATGTGTTTCCATTCATTTGGATATTTGTCCCTGTGCTTTATCCAACCTTGGTTTCAACAATTCTCGTTCATATGCTCAATCATACCACAAGAGCACGTGCTCAGCTATGTTCATATCAGCATTGTTTGTAATAGCCAGAACCTGGAAACACCCTAGATGCCCTTCAACTGAAGAATGGATAAATAAATTGTGGTACATATACACAATGGAATACTACTCAGCAGAGAAAATCAATGGCATCATGAGGTTTGCAGGCAAATGGATGGATCTAGAAAAAATCATCCTGAGTGAGGTAACCCAGACTCAAAAAAACAAATATGGTATGTACTCACTCATAGGAGGATACTAGATGTGGAACAAGGATGACTGTACTGCTACTCACATCCCCAGGGAGGCTACCTGGAAAACAGGACCCCAAGAAAGACACAGGGCTTGCCAAAGGACAGAGAAGCAGATAAAATCTACATGAACAACCTGAACATGAGTAGGAGTAATGAAGGGTGAGGGTCGAGGGAAAGAGAGACTGTGGGAGTGCGAGATCCCAGCTGGATCAAGAACAAAGAGGGAGAACAAGGAATAGGAGACCATGGTAGATGAAGACCACATGAGAAAAGGAAGAAACAAAGTGCTAAAGAGGCCCACAGAAGTCCACAAAGATACCCCCACAATAGATTGCTGGCAATGGTCGAGAGACAGCCGGGACTGACCAACTCTGGTGATGGAATGGCCAAACATCCTAATAGTCATGCCAGAAACCCCATCCAACGACTGAGGGATCTGTATGCAGAGATCCACAGGTAGACCCCAGGTGTAGCTCTGGCAGTCTAATTAGGGAGAAAGAGAAGGGTCTATATGAACAAGAATTGTTGAAACCAAGGTTGGATAAAGCACAGTTACATCATTTCGTCTTTCCCCACCATTTCTCCAAATCCTCCCACATATCCCTTTTTGTTCTTTTTTTCAAATTTATTGCCACTTTTCTCATTAACTGTTGGCATGTACATACATTTTATGTATATACATAAATACTTCTAAATACAAACTGTTCAGTCTTTACAGTATTATTTGTATGTTTTTAAGATCAGCCATTTTGTTATCCAATGATAATCAGTTGCTGTGCCATACTTTGGGAAAGACAATTTCTCATATAATCAACAGACCTTAGGTGTCTGTTGTTCTCTGTGTAGAGTTGGGGTCTGATTGTGTATCCCCAATTCACTTTACCAAGTCTATTTTTTGTCCTTGTTTAACTAATGTTTAAACAGTCATGATAGTGAGACTTTGTGGCTGTAGCTTGTGATATTTCTCTGAGACAACTACTCACATCAAGTGATCCCATAGCTATTACAATATTTTCATCCCGCTTTTCTGCAACATTTCCAGAGATACAGCTGAGGGAATATTATTATAAATGTGTTCATTAGACTGAGCTCCACAACTCTAAATTTTCACTGGTTGTGATTTTTCTGTAGCGGTCTCTGTCTCAAAGACAAGTTTCTTTGACAAGGAGAGACTCTTTTACTAATATGCATTAGCAAATATTTTGAACATTGTTAGCAATTGTACTGGATTGATAATGTGGTGGAATGGGTTCCTTCCATGATATGGAGTGGATAAGGCTTCTATGTTAAAGGAGACACATTAGAACATTTTTGTGTGGGACCTAATTGCTGCTGATACACAGATCATAATATGCAAGGAAGTAGCTCATTCTCAGTTATTATTTGGCATAGTTCTCAAAACTATGAGTAACTGCTGTGTTTCCATTAATTACCCAATCCAAAGTAGGTTTCTGTAGCTACCTTAACATCATGTGGAAGTACATCATTGTTTTTGAAAAATACTAACAAGCTTTGGGGTAAATGAGATAAATATAAACAAAACCTTTTCATTATGATGAAAGGCATAGGAAGTAAGAATTAAATACTGTTCATCAAACATATTTAATTTTCATATACCACAAAAGGTAAATAAAAATTGGATATGACTTCCTAAAACATTACTGTAGCTCTCATGTATCATAAACACTAGGGAAAAATTAAATCTGAAAATGCTACCTTTCCTACTAGACATGAATCATTGTGTGAAGTGTCCAGATGACCAGTATGCCAACACAAAACGAACTCACTGCCTCAAAAAGGTTGTCACATTTCTGGCTTTTGAGGATCCCCTGGGAATATCTCTGGCTGGCTTGGCTCTGTGTTTCTCTTCTCTTACAGCTGTTGTACTCACTATCTTTTTGAAGCATC
>NW_023505192.1:0-26000 GCF_004664715.2 Peromyscus leucopus | reverse complement strand
ATTGGCCAGTAGCCAGGCAGGAAGTATAGGGCGGGTCAGCAGACTAAAGGAATGCTGGGAAGAGGAAAAGCAGAGTCAGGAGTTGCTAGCCAGAAACAGAGGAAGCAAGATGACAAGGCAGAACTGAAAAAAGGTACCAAGCCACATGCATGAACATAAATAAGAATTATGGATTAGTTTAAGTGTAAGAGTTTAATCAGTAATAAACCTGAGCGAAATGGCCAGTTATAATTAATATAAGCCTCTGTGTGCTTACTTGGGGGACGAGAGTGGAAGAGATTTGTCCTGACTCCTGCCTGGGACACAGGAAAACTTCCACTACAGAGAGGTGTTTCATATTTTTGCCTTGTTTCATAGGTACATTTCTTAAGATAATACTGTATTTTTATAAAAAAGGATATTTACCAATTGGGTGTCATTTGTATTTAAGCACTAAAAATTTGTTCATGTGATTATTGTTTGTCATAATAATAGTTGAATGTGGCATGTTTATGGTAGTAATGTTATATTTTAGAGAAAACAAAATATCATCAAATTTTTCCTGATTCTTTTCCCAAACATCCTATGCCATCACAGTTCACCTGGTTTAGTAGATATGTGATAATCTTAGGCATTTCTTGTTCTTCACAGGCCTTGTAGAAAATCAGGAATTTTTTGACAAATTATTTAAAGGCAACATACAATATGAATTCATTTTAATCTTGAGTTTATCCAATGCACCATACCAATATTCCGCAAATGCAGGTTTTCACAAATGCAATTCTTCAAAAGGATTTTTGTTTTATCTACTTTCTGGCCAGGTCATTATACTTCTAGCACTTCTTGGTTTATGGCTTTACCAAATTAGATTTCCACATATGATAACTCCTCTGATGACTTATGTAATCAGAATTTCTGTGTATGATCAAACATTTTTTCTTCTAGATTCAGTTATTAACTATAACGTGTAATTTGAATAATAGAAGAAAGAAAGTGAAACTTGTTATATATATTCCATTTATTTACATTTCAGGAATTACTATAGATTGTATTTGAGGGTCACTAAAGTGCTGGCATCAATGAATGGCTGAGCTTCAGTTTGGAACTGTCATTGTGAGGTACACTTTATAGTGAGTTAAGTTGTTCACGGTGTACTTATTTTGACATTGGGATTATGGAATCCCATTTTTTTCTGGCATGGTTTCTTCTTTATTAAATACATAATCTAACTGTTTTTGGCTCCTGTTCTTTACCACCTAGATGCAAAGTGGGGTCAGGAAAACCAAGCAATCAATGAAACCCCATGCAGATTAAATAGAATTTCCAAGCTTATGAGACTACTGAAATCTGTCCTGCATTAGAGCTGATTGCCTTGGGTACATTTTTATTACTAATTTAGTAGTTTTATACAATGTATTTTGATGTCATTTGCTCTCCTGCAACTTTTTTTTAGACCACCAAGTTAAATTTGTGCTGCTGATATGCTCTTGGATATAAAGTCTTTCATTGGTTCATGTTTGACCCTCTAGATTCCACCACCTTAAGGAAAACTTAGTCTCCTTCTTCCAATATTTGATAAATAATGTATTTTACTCATTTTTTTAATGGAGAGGGATATTTGGGTCTAGTTTCTTTTTTCTATTTATAGATAGCAGGTTTTCACAGCACAGCAAATTCTTAAGTTTGAATAATGCAAGAAAAAATACAAATGAATTCAAGTAAATAAGAAATCTGAACAATAAATTCTTTTGACCATTGCTTTCTCCACCTAGATGCAAAGTGCTATCAGGAAAACCAAGCAATTAATCAAACCCCATTCACATTAAGTCAAATTTCCAAGATTATGATACTACTAAAACATGTCCTGCTTTAGAGCTGATTGCCTTGGGTACATTTTTCTTACTTACTTAATAGTTTTGTGCAATGTATTTTCATGACATTGGCTCTCCTGCAATTTTTTTATCCCATTAAGTTTAATTTGTGCTGCAGATATGCTCTTGGTTACGTGGCCTCTCACTGGTCCATATTTGACTCTCTAGAATCCACAGCCTTCAAGAAAACTGAATCTCCTTCTTCCAGCATTTATCAAATGCCAATATCTGATAAATATTGTATTTAATAATTGTCTTGTGTGAAGAGGGAGATTTGGTTCTGTTTCTTTTTTCTATTTATAGACAGTGGGTTTGCACAGCAAATTCATAAGTTTAAGTAAAACAAGAAAAATACAAATGGATTCAAGAAAAAAGAAATTGGAATGATCCAGTTGGTGGTCACTAATAGAAATCATGACATTATTGAATTTTTGTTTAGGTTATAAACAAGCAGTGACAAGAAAATTTTGGCTTAAAAAATATCAGGGCCTTTTAATTTGAAAATGTCATGTCCCTTCCATGCTTGGGAGAAGACAATATGGTACCTTAAAGAGAACAAAATCTTCAGTTAAATATCTGCTTTTCCACAGATTAAAATAAAAAACCCAAAACTGATGAGTGAAGGTTTATTGAAAAGATGAGGAAATATGGAAATAGTGATGATATTACAAGAAAATAAAGATTTTTTTAAAATATAAACACTAAACAATCAAAGACTTAGAATCCCTTAAATACAAAATGGGGAAATACTAAGAGTTTATGGAAATTGAAAGTATGACTCCATAAGAAGAACAAACACAAGTTCTTAAACTTTATTTGGGAGACAAATATCTATGTAATTTGAGATATTAACTTCACAGGACAGTAGCATCACTATTTTAAGTAAAGATTTCAAATTTAAAACTGGAGAAAACATACGTCAATGAAATGCATCACAAAATAACAAGGCACTAGAAACCAATGTGAATTTGGGTATTGCTGAATAAGAAAGAAACAATTAGGAAATAGACGAATAACAAAACATTGCACAAAGAAGTTATTCAAGCATAAGTAGGACAATTATAGGACACATAAATTGTTCTGTCTACTGGATACTAGCTGCACAGCAACAGTCTGGGCTAGTGCACTGGACTATGTTAACATGGCCATAAAGCAATAGCATACACAAGAGAGGAAGCAAAAACTGAAAGACTCAATAAAAAACAGTAAAAATGATACAGATTATTCTTAAATCTGATTGCCAAATTGAGAAAAATATATCAAATGATCTATATGGAGATTAAAACTGCTTCGGAGCAGAAGACATTGGGGTATATTATGGAGAACATAATCTTCAACTAAACTCTAGCTTTCCATAGATTAAAATGAAAACCCAGGGACTGATAAGTAAAGGTTCACCAAATAGATCTAAATAGATGAACCTTTAGAGAAGAAACCATTATAGAAGAAATCTATAATTCTAGACTAACCAGAAGAAAATCAGAGGAACTGAAGGCCATGACTATGATATTCACTTCAGTGAATATAAATAAACTGCATTATTAGCAATCTAAGAGCACATGTGAACAGGCCTCACTCCTCATAAGAAACAGTCATTGTCATAATCAATTGTAGTGCGTAGCCATTCCAGCTTTGATCTAGAAGTTCCAACCCCCATTGATGCTTCAGTAACTGTCACGCCGACAAGGTGGGGCTGAGAGAGGACCCTGAAGACCCGAGATCCGAATGTGTTGGCTCTCTTAGTTCTTGGACCCTGGACGCTGGAGGTAAAGCAAGCAGAGTTCTCCAGAGAATACTGCCAGACTGTGCTACACCTTTCCCATACCCTGTTACCTATCCCTTCATTTGTGAGTTACCCCACAAAATAAATCTCCCTTTTAACTACATGGAGTTGATTAATAATTTCACCAATAATCAATAGCATATCACCAAAGATTAAACAATATCAAATGGAAAAGGAAAATTGTGCATAAAGTGGAGAGAAAGATTGAGGATATTTTTCTTATTTGCATTATCTATAAATCCAAAATATTTCTCAGAGCTGGTGACACAAAGTGAGAGAATTGGCTATCTATTCCTTGTACTTACAACTAAGTAATGTACTTGCCAAGTGATGCTTCTGTGTAAAAAAAATCACATTCTAAGTAGCAGATAATACCCATTTATTTTCCATGTATATTAAATATGAGAATTCAAAGATTAAAAAGAAAGCATGAGCAGGTTCAGTGCCTTCTATGAACTGCTTCTGACCATTTTCCCAAACTGCATAAAACCGTATAAAAATTCAAAATCACAGTACCACATTTGAGTGAAATTCACCCCAAAAGCCTTTCAAAATCTTTACATACTTCCCCAGATCTCACATTCTCATACACCACAGTTACAGAACTTATGTCAACATAGCAAATGGTCAAGAAAATAATCACTCATTACATTAACAATACTAACGTGATTTAATATTATCATGTTTGTGGCTTAATCTCTATTGATATCTGTGCTTTCTCTTCAGATTAACAGCTAAGAATATCTATCCACTTGATGTTGTCTATTTTTCCTTTGAAGTAATTAATAAGCAACCACATATTTTACACAAAATTTCCCCAAGTAAAAGTCAAATATATCCTACTGGATATTGGAGAATAAACAGATTTTTTTTTGCAGAAAGAGTGAGTTTCTTCCTAAATACTGCTGGATAAATTAGAGAAGTTACTTAATCGTACTTCCAAAGCCAATGTCTTTATCATCCTCCATACTTAGACCACTCCTTTACATTTCTGAGAGATCAGATGTCAGTTTGGGTGAGTTGCTTTTAATGAAACATTGGCTACCTTAATTCTTGATTTTCTGATAGCAAGGCAAATTGAAAGAAAAGAAATGGCTTAATGTCTATGTTGATGCATATAATTCAAAATATGCAAGCAATCTATCAATGGTTCACAACCTGTCGGGTTATGACCCTTTTATGGGTGAGCAAACTCTTTCACAAAGAGTACCTAATACTGTTGGAAAACACAGATATTTACAGCACAATTAATAACAGTAGCAAAATTAGAGTTTGAAGTAGCAACAAAGATAATCTTATGATTAGGGTCAGCACAACTTGAGGAACTGGATTAAAGGGGTCGCAGCATTCAGAAATTTGAGAACCACTTCTTTAGAGGCCTATACCACTACTTCAACACAAATAGACCTGAAGAACAGCAAGAATCTTAAGTGTATTCCTAGCAGAAATAATTTATTTGTATGTATTAAGATGTTCACAAGTTATTAGATATGATTTTAATAATGAGTTGAAAAGTTCATACTTTCTAACACAGGTTTTGTTTAGCACACTTAAGTTTAGACTGAACATTATATAGCCCATCTTTTTCAAGTAAGTCTTATGTATTATGGCTTTCAGCTTTACTCTGGGCCATTTCATCCTCTTCTGACCAGTCATGAACAATATCCACATCTGTAACACATGGTTCCTAATGCATGTCTCTGAGCCTGGCTGTGGTGTCCATGGTAGTCTGTATCTGGTGACACTCAGTGGATCAATCACTTTGAATGATGACCAAGGTATTCATTTCTCTTGGAATTGAGAAGAGAGATGAAAAAGAAACTGTCTATTTAGCTGTTGTGAATATCAAGTGAATTATCATGGAGTACAAATATTATTTTTTAAAATTTTTAAGAAAATTGGTTTTATGATGACAATTAGGGTAGTCACCAATCTGAGTACAGGGGATGGCTACTTCAGGCACTCTCTCCACTATTGCAGTGAGTCCTAGCGGGGGACATCCTTGTAGGTTTCTTGGATTTCCCTAGCATCAGATTTCTCCCTAACCCCATAATGGCTTACTCTGTCAAGATGTCTCTTTCATTGCTCTCCCTCTCTGTCCCTCCCCCAAGCCCAACTTGGCCATTCTCAAACCATCTTGTTCCCACTCCAGATCTCCTTCCCCTCTATGCCCCCCCTCCTAGTTTACCCAAGAGTTCTTAACCCTTTACCTTACAGTGACTGATGAAGCAGATACAAATACCCATAGGCAAGCACTTGACCAAGCACCTGGAAATCAGTTGAAGAGAGAAGAGGATTATAGGAGTAAGGTGAGGGCAAGATCATGATAGGAAAAACCACAGAGACAGCTGACCCAAGCTAGTGGGAGCTCAGGGACTCTGGACTGACAGCTGGGGATCCTGCAGGGAACCACTAGGCCCTCTGAAAGAAAGTCACAGATTTATGGCATTTTATCTGTTTGTGGGTCCCCTGGAAACAGAACCAAGACTCATCCTGGGTACATGAACTGGCGTTTGAGATTCCATTCCCTATGAAAGGATGCCTTACTCAGCCTTGATGTAATGGGGAGGGGTTTGGACCTGCCCCAACTTGGTGTGTCAGCCTGTGTTGAATACCCAAGGGAGGCCTTGCCCTATGAGGAGTGGAATAAGGTGGATAGGGGAGGTAGGAGGAGCAGGAAAAGGGAGAGGGAGGAGGAACAGTGATTGGTATGTAAAATGAAAAGATTTAAATAAATAAAAAATGATAAAATAAAAAATTTAAGAAAATAAAATTAATTTCTTAAAATACATTATAACCAGATCATGATGTCATCAGCAAATTAGTATTATATATGGAGACAAAGACTGTCATGTACTGTAGCATGAATTTGAATTTATCTTAATAATAAAAACTCAGAGTCAGATATTGGGTAATTGCTGAAAGATTAGAGAAGCAGAGCAGCCAGCCAGAGAGTTCTTACCTCTAGAACTCCTTTGACTGTAAAGGGCTGAGCTCCTGCCTCCTCCCACTTTATAGTTCTCTCTCTGCCCAGCCATATCACTTCCTGTCTCCACCTCCCTATTGATAAGATGAAAGGCATGAAATCCCAAGCTCTAGGATCAAAGGTGTTTTCCACCACTGCTTGGCCTCTATGATTAACAAGGTGCTAGCTCCACACTCTGATCTCCAGGTAAGCTTGTTTTGTTAGAGCACAAACAAAATATCAGCACAATGTACAACTGAACATTAGACAATATCTTAGTAGACTTTCAAATAATGTGAGTTCACTACATCACAATGGAATATGATTATTCATAATGATGTTTTTCTTGGTTTCTTTTATTGGACTTTCCCTTTTTCTTATCTCCACAATGAATTATCTTGTTTTAAAACATTTATCTAGACAGCACACAATTCAAATTTCAGTAACTATAGTTCCCTCACAAGGTTAATGTAGATGTACTTTAATTTTCTCTATGATCATCTAACACTAAGAATCAGAAGACTTATTCAATCATAACACCACTGACCTGGTTATGACCTATACAATGCTGTGTATTCTGTGTCCCATGCATTCTATGAGATGCTTTTGGCAACAAGTAGATACATGGTTGAAGAATGGAAGGAAAAAACTAGAATTAGACTCTTAACAGGTAATGTGCATACCAGTGACTGTCATGCAGTGTCATAGAGATGATCTTCCTAATGGATACCATGGATTCTATCAAAGCATTCTTATATCATTTCTCTCAAGCACTTCAACTACTATATTTGAGGGTGTATCATGTGGAACATTATTGTTTATATCGATCTAACCCAGCCAACACTGACACACAGTCAGATTTTCATAATCTATGCCAATAATGTTTACCATAATATTTCCACTACATATGCATCTCATGTACTTTTATATTTTGAACAAAAATGTAATGTTTTTCTTGTGAAATCCTTAATGGTAACAAAGAAGTTGACTGGCCTTTTAGGTGATCAAAATGAGGTGATCAATGTAATGAATAGATTTCAAATAACAACATGTAATTCTGCTTCATTTTTTAATGCTTTGAGGCCCTTAATTGCCAAGCTGCTTATTATGTAACACTACACAGGAAATAAGGTTGGGAATGTCTTAATACTCTCCAGGTATTACTATTCAGGTGTTACACTTCTTACAGAATTAAATGTAGTGAGAAAAACAGTTATTCCAAAATATAATTTTATTTTAACCTCTATATGATTTTTGTCTTTCTGATATATAAAATACATGTAAACTTGTCACATTTTTCAGGACAGATTAATGAAGATTAGAGGCAATCTTAACTTTGTATATTCTCTTTTAATCTGTAGACATAATTGAAACTAAAATAATAAATGTTTCAGATGATCCCTATCCTGGAGAACATCCAGTTTATAAATCCTACTATGAGAACAAGTGAACCTGAATCAGAAAGAAAGGCTGGAACAGAGTTATGACATTCACTACACTGTGAATTTTGTTTCAAAACACTGGGCTTAAGAAAAAATAGGAAAGCATTCCAATTATTTGACACATGGGCAAAATTATACGTGTCTAAATATATGATAAATTGGAACACAGACCACAAACAGGTGTGTTGGACTTATTTGTAAAATTCTATAAGCAAAAGTGTACCCAAACCTCAAGATTGACTACTTGAGCATTGTCATGGATACAGAATTTTCAAATTTAGTCACTAACCTATTTCCACATTCCTAGTCTTGCATTGAACATGTTTTTTTAAGTAGGTTATATATACAAACACACACACATACAAATTCACACACATATATAAAACTATTGACAATTAAAAAAGTTTTTTCTTTATAATCCATTGTGAATTTCCTTCAGAATACAACCTCAAAATCCAGTATTTCATCTCTGCAGGCAAAGGCTGTCTGCTGTATTGATTGTACTCTTGCCCAGAGAATGAAATTTCCAATGTGATAGGTAAGTACATGACTTACCAAAAGTTTATTAGATAATTAATTTATACAATTTTTACATAATTCTCAATAAGATCTTATGGGAAATGAAAAAAATAACTCTCATCATAACAATAAAACAATTCAGTAATTCTCCCCTTGAAATATCTCACTCCTGGGTCCTCAACTTCTGGGAGTCAAATGACTTCTTTGGGGATAAGGCCTGAGAAATAGCATGAATGAACAAATTCTCCTTGTGGCAAGGCCCTGAAGATCCTGACCCATTTTGACAAGGTTGATGGGAAGTTTGATGCATAATTCTGGCATGACCCAGAAGTACCCACCTACTCTCCTTGCTGCTTTATGCAAATCATATTGCTGGTTGCCTCTATCTAGTTTTACTTTCTTATAGCTACAGATAAAATAGCTATTACAAAAGGAAAAACTTCCTCCTGATGACTTTCCTTTCAGTGAGCCACAGGGGATATTTTGTTAAAAATATACAGTGGATCTAATTCAGCTTCTAAAGCCTTTGATATTTCAAGTGTGACAATGAATTCAGGATTCTCAAAAACAGGATGTCACCTTTTCAGTGTTGTACCATGAATCCTAATTGGTCTTAATAATAAAAACTCAGTCAGATATCAGAGTGAAGGCTGAAAGATCAGAAAAGAAGAATAGCCAGCCACTAGTTCTTACCTCTATCAAATCCTCAGCCTGAAAGATGCCTGAGACCCTGTCTCTTCCCATCTTATATTCCTCTCTCCATCCAGCCATACACCTTCCTGTCTCCACCTTCCTAGTACTGAGATTAAAGACATGAGATCCCAGAGAGCTGGGATCAAAGGTGTATGCCACCACTGCCTGGCTCTGTTTCTCTTTTTAGATTGGATTAATCTTGTGTAGCCCAGGGCAACCTTGAACTCACAGAGATCCTTGTGCATCTGCCTTCTGAGTGCTGGGATTAAAGATGTGTGCCACCACCGACTGGCCTTTATGGCTAACTAGTGGCTTAGCACCACACTCTGATCTTTAATCAAGCTTTATTTGTTAGATCACAAACAAAATATCACCGCATAAGTACCTTGTGATTGGCCTGAAAGAGTCATAGTAGTTCATGACATTACAAATTTGCATAATTGTTCTGGGGAGATTCTAACTAACAAGAGTCTAGAGAAATTAAAATAGGTGATATCAAGAGTTAATGGAACAGTCTAATAACAGGAATCAAGCAGAATCATAGAAAACCCACAATACCCTCATTTCTAAAAGCTGTGTAATATTATAGGAAGTTGAGAGGAGGAGGCATGAAAACAAGGGTGCTGTGGGATGTAGTTCTGTATGCTGTGAATATATGTTGCTCTGATTGGTTGATAATAAAAACACTGATTGGCCAGTAGCAGCAGGAAGTATAGGTGGGGCAAGCAGACAAGGAGAATTCTGGAGGAGGAAGGCTGAATCAGGAGTCACCTGCCAGACACAGAGAAGCAGATGACAAGTAGAACTGAGAAAGGTACCAAGCCACATGGCTAAATATAGATAAAGAACTATGGGTAATTTAAGTGTAAGAGCTACTCAGTAATAAGCCTGAGCTAATGGCCAAAACAGTTATAATTAATTAAGCTTCTAAGTGATTGTTTTAAGCAGTCTGTGATACCATGGGCCAGCAGACCAGAGAGAAAATTCCAACTACATTTGGTGCCAACATGGAGTGCCAGTATCAGAATTTGAGGTCCAACCTCTTAATTGTCTTCCCAGGGCCCAGGAGAGGTTGCTACCAACAACAGGAAGTGAATCTAGATCCACGAGCTTTTTTCATGCAACTCATTATTTGTCTGCCACCATAATTCTTAATGTTCTCAGGATCCCCATAAGACTACTATTGCCCCCTATCAACAGGAAATAGACTACAAAAACTATGCCCTTATTCCCAAAAACTGGATTATGGAAATTGTCTTGATTTAGGTTGTCGGTTACAAATTGTTATTGTCCTGGTCGATTTCTTTCTAAAAGAAGAAGAGGTATAAACAGAAATATAGATATAGATATGATAGGATGAAAGGGTAGATTATTGAACCTACTTTTAAAGAGCAACAACTTGTTTAAGAATGTTATACATTGCTATAATTTTAGTTTATTTATACAAATTTAAAGTTATTTTTTAATGTATGTATATTTCTACTCTTGTTTAAAGTATTTTGTGCAACTCATTTGAAATTGTAGTATATGGTTGAGAAATATAGATTAATAATTAGTCATCTATGATAATCAAGCTTATAGTCATGTTAACTATGTTTTCTAGGTATAGATAGATATATTTAAATTTGTAGGTAATCTTCAAACACTTCAAAGACCTACAAATATAGCATTTAAAATGTTTTAAAACTTAGACTTTACTGAAAAAATGAGACATGTCTGCTCCCGGCAGCACCAATTTACTTCAAAGAGAAAGATGGGCATTGAAGTACTCTCTATGAGTTTATCTTCTTCTTGGCACAAAACGGCCATTTGGTAAAGAATTGCTCTTGCTGGACTGATTGACAGGATGTTATATAAACGGACATGCAGGACTCATAGGAATGTGACCAGTGAACTTTACAAGGCAAAATGGTTCTTCAGGTTCCTGCTTCACAGAAGAAACTGCCAGACATTCTACAGGACACAGAAAAAGCAACTGAGAAACTCTAGGCCTATAGACTAAAAATAGATGCCCAAGTTGCAGAGGAACAACAGACAGCTGTCTCTGTCATTTCCAGTATTGTGAAGTAGCTTACAATGCATTTCCTGTTACTTAGGTAATATTATTTCCTTCTGAGGTCTTTGATTTAGTTGACACTAGTAGTTATAATTATAATTTTCCTGGTTATGATAAAAGATAAGTTAGATATGAAACTTTAGACTCACAAATATAGGATAGATGATAGAATATTTTCTTAATTTTGCAAAATATAGACTAGATATTGTAACTGTAATTCTTGCTTGATAACTATTTTGTTATATGTAATTTTACTATGTTAAAGTTAAAACCTTCCTTTTTGATTAGACAGAAAAGGAGAAGTGCTGAGGGATGGTATTTCTGTATGCTGTGAATCCATGTTGCTCTAATTGATTAATAAACAAAACACTTATTAGTCAGTAGCCAGGCAGAAAGTATAGACAGGGAAAACAGACAAAGGGAATTCGGGAAGAAGAAGACTGAGTCAAGAGTCACCAGCCAGACACAGAGGAAGCAAGATGACAAGGCAGAACTGAGAAAAGGTACCAAGCCACACGGCTAAATATAGATAAGAATTATGAGTTTATTTAAGCGCAAGAACTAGGCAGTAATTAGCCTGAGCTAATGGTCAACTAATTATAATTTATATAAGCTTCTAAGTGATTATTTTATAAGTGGTTATGGACCATGGGCAGATGGAATCAGAGAGAAACTTTTAACTACACAAGGGATAAGCAATGCCAACTATTAAGAGTAAGATTTTAAGTTATATAGTTTACAGGATGACAGGAAAAAACCTGTTATATTGCCCCATGGGAGTAGAATAGTATAGAATGAAGAATGAATTGATTCAGCCTTAGTTGATGAGTTAATTGTGAGACATAGATTTGACTGGAGGTAAATATTAACCACTAAAGACAAAACTCTCTTTCACTTTGCGTGGCACTGTAACCACAAATGCTGCAACTCGCACACTGTTCTACCTGTATGTGTGTCTAGTTAGAAAAACTTCCATTGTCACTTGCAATACTGCTTATGCTTCTAACATTGGAGCTATGAGTCAAGTAGGTAGTGGTTACTGATGGGAAAGTTGGAGGAGGAAGGGAATGAGGTACAAAGGAACAAACTGGTAATTATAACCGTTATTAGAAACCTAAGGAATCAAATTTGATTATAAAACTGTTCATGGAAACCATTTGAATTGTATAAATACAATGGCTGAAGCTATCCAGGGTCACTTGTTTGAACAGATAGTCATAGTTTCTTCACTGGGCTTCATACATCTGTTGCAGGTCATTGAACCCATCTGGAATTAGGATTCCATCACTAAACTACATTTTTGACTTATTATTCTAGAACCATTGTGCATAACAGTTTCTTTTGGAAACTGCTTTGGAGTACTAAACAGTGATGTAACATTTATCTTCTGCCTGGAATTCAGCACTACATAAACATACATCTAATTTTCCTCTTTGCTAGGTATGGGAGCTGCACATATTTATCATTGCCCACTGAGTTTTGTGAGAAGGTGTAGATGTTTGAGATGCTGCAGCCTGCTTGAGAGGCATGTATTTTGTGGCTTCCTTTGGTAGATCATGCTGTCACTAGTAGGGTGTATTTTCCATTGTACTCTAGTCCACAGTTGAGTTTGGAAGTCAGTTCATGAATCCCAAATCAAAACTTTTACTGTAATATTTAAAACAAGTAAGCCTGTAAACTTCTCAGATTGAATATGTGGTGATACCCTATTTCTGACTTGGTTCACATGGAATATTTCATCATGATATTATTGGTAATGTATTTGGTTATTGAAAATAGAATTAATTTCATTCAGAATTATAGCACATGCCTAATAAAACTATAACTTAGTATTCAGATTGTTATGCAAGATGTCCCATATATTTTAAGTATGAGCAATGTGGAGATATATGTAGAGTTCAGAGGTGAAAATCCATTGAAATATTTAACATATTTGTAGAGTATCAAGTGAATAATGGGAAAAATGTTACATGGAATATGATACAGAAGATAAACTAATGGAAATTACGTGTTAAATATATTGACTTTAGAGTAATTAAACACAAGTGCTCAATTATGTGATTTTTTGGTATGTTGAGAACTCTGCACTTACTAAGAATGATGATGTTTCCATAATTAAGATAGAATGTGCTTGATTCCTTGTGAATAGGACAGGATTAACAGGCAAGAATAAAGTTTGTTAAATAACAATTAAAGGTAAACTGTTTCATCTTTTTTGGGGGGGGGACTGTACTGTTGATTGATAGCATACTTTTCAAAGGAAAATATATGATTTCACAGGTAAAATTTGTACATGTACATTTGCCTGTATGCATATATGTACTTCCTGTAGAAGCAAAAAGTCAATGTTGAATGTGTTCTTCAGTTGTTATTCACATTATCTTTTATAACATGATCTCTCTCTGAACTTGAAGCTTTGTGATTAGGATAGGATGTGTGGAAAAAGACCTCCAAGGTTTTTCCAGTCTCTGCCCCACTACAGCTGAGTTTACAGAGCACTTTAGTGTATCTGTCACTTTAAAAAATATTTTAATTGATTCTATGAAATTTTGGTGCATTGTATTTTGATCATATTCACCCTCTTATAATTCTTCCAAGAACTTCCCACTTCTATTACCACCTCACTTTCTGTCATTCATTTTAACACATGAAGTCCATTGTGTGTTTCATATGTACTCTTGTGTTCTGACTACCCAGCTGAACATGATGGACCAACCAAGTGATATCCTTAAGAAAGCTTATTCTTTATCTCCTGCAGTTATCAGTTAGCAATGAGACTCACCTAGGGATGGATTTGTGCCCACTTCACCCTCCATGCTTAGATTTTGCATTCCTTAAGCTCTTAGGTCTTGTGCATTCTGTCAGAACTACTGTGACTCCATATGTATCAATGCCCTGTTATGACCCAATAATGTATTCATTGTAGTCATTCTACCACTGGTTCTTTCAATCTTTCTCCAACATCTACTCCGATAATCCCTGAGCTTTGTTAAGAGGAGAAATGATGTAAGTGGCCTATTTAGGATGAGAACTCTAAAGTCTCATTCTTTGAACTCTGACTGATTTGGCATCTTTGAATTAATTGTCACCTGAAGCATGAATAACCTTCATTTGTGTACCTGGCATTTGCATGTATTCTAAAGAGGAAAACTCATGGAGCCATGCTGGTTTGTGATAATTTTAATGGATGAGCCATGATCTCAGCCCTGATGGGTAATTTTATCTGAAGTTCTGCTCATGTTTCTATTTACTAACTGTAAGGTAGCATGGACAAAAAAAGATTCAACGTTTACTTGCCCTATCCAATTTATTAATGCATAAAACTCTCTACAATGGTGACTTTGATGCCTCAAAAGATTAATGCCATTTTTAGGTTTTTTTTCTTTTAATTTATATATATTTTATTTACCTGTAAATTTTTGAGACAGGGTTTCTCTGTGTATAACCCTGGGCGTCTTGAAACTTGCTTGTAGTCCAGGCTCACTTTGATCTCATGAAGATCTGCCTGCCTCTTCCTCTTGAGTGCTGTGTGTGCCACACCACTGGAAATGCATTTTTTTACAATTTCAACCTACTAGGTTAATGTTTAGACTACAGCCACCTTTTATGGAAGCCAACCTGCTTACAAGACTTGTTCTAACTTTCCAATATCACAATGTATCAATTCATGAAAGAACTGCCCACATGAAATATTGATGTAACCACAGTTCTTAGCAGCTAAAGGCTCAAAAATAATGGAAACTGTTGGAACCTAATGAGATGGCTCAGTTCTGAATTGCTTATCTTACAAGCTTAAGAACTTAGGTTCAACACCATCTAGCAAGTATGTTGGCATACATCATTCACCCAATACTGGGGAGATGTAGAAAGAAGGTTTCCCTAAGCTCAGTGTCTACTTACTCCAGCCAAATCATTAAGATACAAATTTAGTGAGAGACTATCTATACATATTACCTATAGTATCACTGAGAGACACAAGATACTGAATATAATCTCAGTATGAATTACACATACAATCATACAAACTGGTGCACAAATGAATATGGTTAAAAGAGGTTTTATTACATAATAAAGTTCAAATTAATAAACAATGAGCCTTAGTAAAGAGTATGCATATGCAAATACATCTGAGGCTCATTCAGCAGTCAGTTAGGATTTAGTTATTCTTAGCAAGCTGAATGTTTTAAATGTATTGCAACAAGACAAATATATTTGGATAAACTACTTCAAATACCTTATTTCTGACTCCCTCATGTCTACTCCTTTCTGTTAAAGCACAAATCCTTTTTCCCAAGTCATCATTATGTATTTTATCATCTTTTTGTCAGTTATACACAGGCCTCCAAAATCTAACCACTTACTTTGTGCTGGCTTGGTCAGATTTCATGTAATTCTCAAAAAAAACTTCTCTTTTTACAAAAAGTGTGTGTAACTTTGTATTTATAGCCATCTTCATGGAAAGTCATGTCTTCCAGGAAACGCTGAATTGTTATTAAAAATGTTAGTATTGTACTACCCTGTTTTTTGTTTCTACTACTGTTTTTTGTTTCAAGTGCTATATGTTATCTTATGTAAATGGATAAACAAACACAGTTTCTTCTTTACCACACTAAAGTGGTTATAATAAAGTGGAATCTATCTTTGCAAACCTGGAGACAGATGACTCACAGTACAGTGGTTTGCTGAAGGAAAATGATTCAGAATTCAGACATTCTTTAAACCAGTTCTCAATATCGAGGGAAAAAGTATCCTGCCCCTATGGAAGTAATTACTACAGAAAACTCATGGATTATCAGAAGATGTGGAACAAGTTTGACTTCAGACATCAGATGGAGGTGGTGCTAACAAACTGAACAGAAGATGTTACCTACAGGCTACAAAATTTTGAGGACCTTAAATTAATGCCTCAATTGTAATGTGTACTTCAGATATTGGAGATTTGGCATTGTACCTTTAATCCAAGTACTTGGGAGGCAAAGAAAAGCAGTTATCTGAGTTCAAGGATAGCCTGGTCTACAGAGCAAGTTTCCAGAACAGCCAAGCTTAGTTAGTTAAGATAAACCATCAAAACAGAAAGCTAATGAAAATAAATTGAACAAGGGAGCATGTTCCAGCCCCAGCAAGAGAGAACTTGGTACATTGTCTAGGTGGTTCTGAGTTGAGTCAAGAACCAAAACAGGGATTTATGGGAACTTCCCTCTGTGACTAAAGAAAGCACTGAGGCTAGCTGTGTGGCAGGTATGTCACTGAATGAACACCAGAGAGGCCTGTGTGTCAAGCTCTGAAGGTGAAGCCTGGATTTCATTGGAGACCCAAAGATGTTGGAGATGCAGAGCTTGGGATTCCTGCCAAGGAAAGCAGCTAACAGGGAATGGAGCCAGCCCAAGAGAAAGAAGTGTGTTATGGACAACAAAGCTAAATGGAGTTTGGCATCTGAATATTGCTTTGACATCAGACATGGAGATGCAGTGTTTGGTGTTTGCACAGCTGGTCTTCATTCTTGCTTTGGTCCAGCACTTCCTCACTATGCTCCCTCTCCTCCCTTTTGGAACTGTAATGTATAACTGTGCTATTATTTTTGGAAACATATAATCTGTTTTTATTATTATTATTATCATCATCATCATCATCATCATCATTATTATGTTACAGGGTTTAGAGCTAAGAGATTGTCTTAAGTCTCTGAAGAAACTTTGAACTTAGGACTTTTAAACAGTGTTCAGACTGTTACATACTATGGGGACATTTGGAGTTTGACCAAATTCATTTTTACATTCTGATATGGCTAAAAGCTTACAAAGGCCGAGGAGTGAAATATGGTGGTTTTGAATGAAAACAGGCTCCTAAATTCATAAAGAGGTGCAAAATTATTTGTGACTTGTTTGAGTAGATGTGGTCTTGGTGGAGGAAGTATGTCACAGTGTGAGCTTTGACATTGCAGAAGCTCAAAGCCCAGCCCAGTATCTTTCTTCTGCTGCCTGTGGGTTGGGATTGGAGGGGAGGTGGGAAGAAATTAGAGGACTAATAAAAGGGGAAACCTTAAACAAATATATATTGCACAAGAAAGATGCTATTTTCAAGAAGAGGGAAAAAGTAAAACCAGGAACAATACTCCAAAAAAGGAAAAAAAGAAACCCATATTAGTTTCTGTATTGATATGGAGATACTAGTTAGCATTTCTTATTTTGTATAATGATTATTTTCTACCTAGTACATGCAACTGTGGGAGATTTTGTTCAATATCAGTCATGAGTGCATGTGTTTGTGTGTCTCTGTCTGTGTGTGTATGTCTGTGTGTGTGTTTGCATGTGTATAAGAGAGAGAGAGTGTGTGCACTG
The DNA here is from genome assembly GCF_004664715.2 of Peromyscus leucopus. Lineage (NCBI taxonomy): Eukaryota > Metazoa > Chordata > Mammalia > Rodentia > Cricetidae > Peromyscus > Peromyscus leucopus. Next base: position 8,354 of record NW_023505192.1, on the reverse strand, counting down.
TGTTTGTGTGTAAGAAAAAAAGAGGGTGAGAGAGAGCACTTGTCGATGTCTGGACACCAAATATGTAATGATACATTTCATATCACAGATATTCATGGACATGATATGGAATGTATCATGTAGTCTGTAGTAAGCTCTGTCTAGGAGTGGTTGTTTCTGAGGCTTCCACCTTAAACTTGTTTCAAATGTCTGATGCAATCTGCTTCAAGTATTTCAAATTGTGATCAGAGAAGGAGTTTTGTGACCTAACTTATTACATGAGCATATTACTTATTACATTAAGCATATCACTCAGGAAGAATCTTGCCTGTGACCTTCAGCTTGACTGATATTTAAAGAATTATAAATAATGTGAGAGGAAGAATGATCCTTAAACAAAGTTACTGAATGTCCTTACACTTGGACATAAGAACTCAGATGCAGAGCCTGAGGCCTGAGAATGCCTAAGTTACTCAGAGAAGAAGTTGAGAGGAAAAGCATTGGGAAGCATAAATGCACTCACTAGTGACTACAGTAATAAAAGAGACACATATATGTCTACAGGCATATTTGACAACTTGTTTTCTATGCAAATTGCTTGTTACACTTTTACCAACCTTTAGTCTTGGTGACATGATAAAGGATGCTTTCTTTGATGATTGTCTTCTTGGTCCTGAAGCTTTCCTTTCTTTTCTGCAGTTCAATTGAACCAGGTGTTTTTGGAGATTAAAAACCAAGAAAACTTGAGAAGGAGACAAAGAGATTGATTGTTTCTTCTCTATTTATACAAAGCTTGGTCATGTGAAGAATGAACACTTCAGTGGGAATCTAGATAAGTGGTAACTACCTTGCATTTATTTATTCTTGATTGATAATCAATGTAAATAATACATGGCAGGATATAACAGACAGACCCTAATACCCCATATCTTCTGCCTGTTTTGCTCTCCCTCAATACCTAAGACATAACTAAGATTTATTTTGTTTTACTGCTGGTTATTTCCTGATTTCTCATAGTTTAAAGTGTATCTGGTTCAGCTTTTGAGAGAAAACACAGACTATCTACTTTTTTCCTATAGAGTGTTCCTTAATAGTGGTAGTTCCATTGCACAGTGTCAAGTGATGTCCCTGATAAATGTAAGTCACAGCATTGTAGTGAGTTAATTTCCTAGAGACTTACTAAAGTTTTTTTTTATTAGTTTGCTAGTGTTTCTTCTGTGAGCATGGAATGCCCAATTCCATGAGGCCTTTAATATGTCCGCCCTTCTTCATGAGTATATTTCTTAAGAGAATACTGAATTTATATAAGAGGGTTGTTTTGTCAATTCATATCTGTTATGCTTTTGGAATTCTGACCCTGAAATTAAGTACAGAAAAAAGAACGTCTATTAACTATGAGAATTTAGTGCTTTCTGTTAATTTTGTTTCAATTGAACACATGCATAGCCACATGTCTTTTTATTGACAATGCAAGGTCTCTATTCAAAGTTCTAAGTTTTAAATGTGTATAATAGCAGCCATTTATAAAATTCCAGAAGAATGCTTGTGCACTTTTTAGAAGAGTATTTTAAGGTTATAAACCAATTATGGCCACAAAATTTGGGGCTTAAAAATGAATAGTGCCCTCAAGTTGGAAAATTCCATGTCATTTTCATGCTTTGGAGGAGAAGACAATATGATATATTAAAAAGGAAATAAATTCTAGCTAAATTTGAGTTTACCATATGTTAAAATAAAAAGGAAAGTTTCCAGGGTATACTCCACTGTGTCCCACTTCCTCTAAGTTGCACCTTCTACAGTGCCCAGCAGTTTTAAACAGTATGGTCATCTCTGGGCCTATCAATGGATTAATGCTTTGATGAACAGAGCTTTCATGATCTAGTCATGTCTCATACACCTCTGACTCTGCTGTATGAGACACCATGCTTCTGGAAGAATACTTCAGATCCAACCATCTCACCATCCATGGGGTTTATATTTGTGGCACAGAAAATTCAAGAATAAAGCAATTCCTATGCTGTATGAAAAGGAATTTGTCTCCTCAACACAGTCTATTCTTAGCACCAGCATTCATGACACTCTGACCCATGCATGTTTGGAACACATGCAGAAATACTTGTTTATTGGCTGGGTGGATGCAAGGTTGAGTCATAAGTGGGCATGGCATTTCTGTCATGTTTCAGAGGGAAAGTCTCTCTCTTTTGGAGTAACTAATTAAAAACTGTTTTTTTAACAACTAAATGCTTACACAAGAATTGAGACCATTGGCACATGGGAAATGACATAGTAAGTATTTCTTTACAAGCTGAGGATGTTGTTTCAACACCTGCTAGCCAAGAATATTGACACATATTAGTTACTCCAATACTGGGAGACATAGACAAAAGGTTTCCCTAAACACAATGACTAGCTACTAGCCAAATCAATGACCTGCTGACTCTGTGTGAGACCATGTCTATAAATATAACTGTATATACTGAAGGAAACAATAGATATTAATATATAATCTCATAATGAATGTGCACACACAATGATATACATACAGATGCACAGAATGGATATAGTCACAAGTTTTACACAATGATAAAGAATTAATGTAATATAAGCCTTACTTGAGTGTGCGATGACTCAGCCCTAACAGACTTGAGGGCCAGCTGGCCCAAACCAGTAATAAGATATTCCTGAGAGTCAACTTGGGTCTGCCTAAGGGCCTTAGAAACAGCAGCTGATACATGGTCTGAGATAAACTGGACCAATGAGAGGCAGCCATGCCACACCAGCAGATGCATATCCATCAGACCTCCCCAGGGTGGGGTAGAGGATATTAAGGCTTGCCTCTTCCTGAATATACTGAGTTTGTTGCTTCAACATCCTTCCAGAGTCTGTGTCTTGACTCTACACATATTTACCCCTCTCCCAAAGGGAATAACAGCAGGACCCTGCACACTTGAGGTAATGCATGTGCAATATACTTCTAAGCTTCATCAGTCAGTCAAGCATTATTTCCTTACAAAAATGACTGTTTTAGATGTATTGCAACAGAAAAATATGTATAGATAACTATTGCAGATATCTTCTTTTCTGACTTTTCACATATCTATTCCTTGCATAAAAGCACAAGCTCCTTTTTTTCTACAGCATAATATGTAAAATGAAGAAATGGAGTTCATTTTTTCTTGTTGCATTAAATCAGAATGTTGCTATGGAATTCAGTTGCAGTGGTTGTTTGACATTTCTTTCCAGATGTTTAACTATTGAAAACCTTAGTTATTAGTTTAACCATGTGGAAATGTTGATAACATAAAGAAATAAAATATAGTTTAAGGATATCACATGTTGCACCACTCACTCTGGATTTCATTTTCACAATGTTCTCTCTCCTTGTCAATTATATTTCTATCACCCTGATGATCTTGTTCCTGGGGTTGTATAACTGGGTCACTTAAACAAGGCAGAGTAAAAGACAACTTAAATTTCATGCTACAATAGTTTATCCATGTAAAACTATTTCTTTCATATAGTTTCCACAAGAAATGTTTCATTATATGTTGAAATATATTTGTTTATATAATGCCACTGTGTAAAAATGCTAAATAGCTTCTGTTCTTATCTTCTACAGTGACTACTCAGTCTACATATGTTCTTGCTCTATATGTTGGGCCAGGGAAATATCATACAATATGGTGCCACAATGCATACATCTAGCCACACTCACCCCTGCTGGAGTGACATTCACTTACTTTACCTAACCAGGATCGAAGTCTCCAACCAATTCAACTCTACCAGTCCTGCAAATCATCTTATTTTCCACTACTTCTTTAGGTGAACACCAAACTTCTGAAGCAAACACATTCATCTTCTCAACTACAGAACTACTTCTCAGGAAAGGACACTAGACTCATACATGCATATCTTCTCATACTCAAATTTGCCAGGAAACCATGTAACCCACACTTGCAGTCTTCCCCACATTCTGGCCCTCTTCATCAGATCCAATTCCCACTTATACCAACAGTACCAGCATTAGTTTTACTTGAGAAAACGCTAAATTTACCTAATGTCTGTATTTAGACTTAGAACCTCACTAGGCTTGAACTTAGCAAGGTATCCTTATGGAACTTCCTTAGATTATAACACAGACTATCCAAACACTGGAACCTAAGCCACTTTTTAACTTGAAGTACATGAAACAGAGCTTCAAAAACCAATTCAACACAACTGATTCAAGACTTAGACACCCAAAAAGAACTTACTACTAACTCCAGCTTCCTAGGTCCATCATGAAACATAAATGAGAACAAACAAGAGTAAGTATCCCAGAAAAGTTTTACTAACAGTAATACCTACTAGAAAGGTGATTATGAAACTTAAAGGAAATGATTTCACAATAACAATAGTAGGCATGATCAAACAACTCATACAGAATATGAATAAGTGAAAAAATGAAGACAACAAAAATAAAAACAATTGAATAAATAATGAAAATAATTTTAAAGAATTTAATAAAGAGATGGAATATCAGGATAGAAGGCCAAAGTAAAATAAAACTTGAAATGAATAATTAAGAAATTCAAATAAAATCACAGGGAAGCTTAATCAATATATTATACTGAGTGGAAGAGAAAATATCAGGTCTTAAATTTGAGGTAGTGAAGAATTGGATCACAGAATCAAAGTAAATTTCAAATAAAAAATAAAGCATAAAACTCAGTGTGGCATTAATCCTAAATGGTATATAAAATCCAGAGCATTTTGGTAGTGCTGAAAGATCAGAGAAACCAAGCTACAACCACTTCTCACTTCGCCAACTCTTCTGTAGCAGTATTTGCTCTACCCATGACCTTGGGCTATGTGACCCAAAGGAGGTGGTGCTTCCTGTTGTGATACTTGACCTCTTATAAAGAGTTGGAGAAGGGTAACAAACATGCCCTTCTACCTGCTCCTGCCTGCAGAGAATAAGTTATTCTTATCAGTCTGCCTTTATATGTTATTTGGCCTTTTTCCTTTGCAGCTCTTAATATTTTTTCTTTATTCTGTATGTTTAGTGGTTTGATTATTATGTGGCAAGGGGACCTTTTTGGGGATCCAGTCTATTTGATGTTTAGTAACCTTCTTGTATCTTTGTAGGCATTTCCTTTAAGTTGGGAGAGTTTTCTTCTATGATTTTGTTGAATATATTTTCTGTGCCTTTGAGTTGGTAATCTTCTCCTACTTCTGTCCCTATTGTTCTTAGGTTTGGTCTTTTCATGGTGTCCCAAATTTCCTGGACATTTTGGGTCATGATTTGTTGAGTTTAGTGTTTTCTTTGACTGGTGATTCCATTTCTCTACTGTATCTTCAATGTCAGAGATCCACTCTTGCATCTCTTGCATTCTGTTGGTTATTCTTGCATCTGTAGTTCCCGTTCATTTACTCAGATTTTCCACTTCCAGCATTCCCTCAATTTGTGTTTTCTTTATTGTGTCAATTTCAGTTTTTAAGTCTTGAACTCTTTCCCTCACTTTTCTAATTGCTTTCTCTTGGCTTTCAAGGGTTTACTTATTTCTTCCCATTTTTTTTTACTTTTCCTCAAATTCTTTAAGGGAATTTTTCATTTCCTCTTTAAAGATCTCTATCATCTTCTTAAGGTCATTTTTAAGGTTGATTTCTTCTGTGTTGGGATGTTCAGGTCTTGCCATTGTAGGTTCTGATGTGCCATATTGATTTTTATGTTGTTGGCTGTATTTTTGCACTGGTGTCTACCCATCTCTTTCTCCACTTGGTGCCAGCAGTGTCTGTGTCTGAGGGAGGCTCTCTTGGTCTGATCGATATTCTTGGTCCAGTGGGAGCTCTTGGTCTAGTGGATGCTGATGGACTCTGTCTCAGGGAGCAGCTCTTAGTTCAATTGGTGCTCCTGGGCTTTGTCTCAGGAGTAGCTGCAATCTTGGCATGTGGTGGTTAGAAGGCGTGGGGCTTGTGGGTACAGGGTCTGGTGGGGGATGGTGGTAATCTGACCTGTCTGCAGTAGTCTGCCTACAACTGGCCTGAAACTGGACTACAATGATGGTGGTGTAGGGGTGTAGGGTTGTGCCCATGGGTCCAAAGCCGAGGGGCTGGGATGTTGGGTATGAGGATAAAGACTCACCTCTTAGTCCAATCAGTGCTGTTGGGTTCTGTCTCATGGAACAGTTTCAGTCTCAGAGAGTGGTTGGGATTGCGGGGAGGTGGGGTTTGGCTCACAGGGTCTGATGGGGAATGGTGGTAGTCTGACCTGTCTGCAGGATGTCTGCCTGCCTTAAACTGGGACTGCAATGGGTGGTGGTGTAGAGGCACAGGGTTGTGTCCCTGGGCCCACCTAGACAAAGACTCACCTCTTAGTCCAATGGGGGAGGGCACACGCCTTTAATCCCAGCCTTTAATCAGGAGGCAGAGACAAGCAGATCTGTGTGAGTTTGAAGCTATCCTGGTCTACAGAGCAAGATCCAGGGCAGGCTCCAAAACTCCACAAAGAAACTCTGTCTCAAAAAAACAACCAAAGAAAAATAACAAAAAAAAAGATCTTGGAAGAAATCAATAAATCCCCTAAAAAAGCGATAAAAGACAAGAAAAAACAATCAAACAGGTGAAGGAAACAGTTCAAGACTTGAAAATTGAAATAGAGGCAATAAAGAAAACCCAAATTGAGGGAATTCTGGAAAAGGAAAATCTGGGTAAATGAACAGGAACTACAGATGCAAGCAAAACCAACAGAATACAAGAGAGAAGAGAAACTATCAGGCATTGAAGATATGATAGAAAAAAATTCATCAGTCAAAGAAAATGTTAACTCTAACAAATACTTTTTAAAAATAAAAATATATTTTAATATTTTTAAATATTAAATTTAATTTACTATTTAAATTAATTTATGATAATTTCTGACTTCTGCAACATCAATAAGAAATTTTCCACATAAATGAGATAATGTATTGTAATTAACAACTAATTACAAAGCATCCTACATTTTTTTTCTTGATGATTGTGATTCCTTTCCTTTTTGGCACTAAAATAATTTTTAATTTTATTTTATGTACCAACCACACTTTTGCCTCCTCTTCTCCTCCCATAGTTCCCCCAACCTCCATTCTACCCACTCATCCAATCCTCCTCCCTCTCCATTCAGATGGGATAATATCTCCCTTGAGAATACAAAAAGCATGCATATCAAGTTGAGGCAGGATCAAGCTCCTCCCCCTTGCATCAAGGCTGAACCAGGCATCCTACCTTAAAGAATAGGTTGCAAAGAGCCAGCTCGTGCATCAGGGACAGGTCTTGGTCCCACTTCTAGGGACCAAGCTACACAATTGTCACCCAGATGCAGAGGGCCTAAGACAGTCCCATGCCAGCTCCCTTGCTGTCTAGAGTCAATGAGCTCAGGTCAGCTGTCTCTGTGTATTTCCCTGGCATGATCTTGATGTTTCCTTGCTCATATAATCCCTCCACACTTTTTTCAACTGGACTCATAGAGTTCAACCTAGTGCTTCCATCAGTTACTAGATGAAGGTTCTATGATGATAATTAGGGTAGTGACCAATCTGATTTCAGGAGAAGGTCAGTTCAAGAACCCACTCTACTATTGTTAGGAGTCATCCTTGCAGTTTCCTGGGATTTTCAGTGACACCAGGTTTCTCCCTAACCCCTTAATGGTCCCCTTTATCAAGATATCTCTTTTATTACTCATCCACTCTGTCTCACCTCCAACATGATCATCCTGATCCCTTATATTCCCTTTATCCTATTAGTCATCCTTGAAGTTTCCTGGGATTTTCAGTGACACCAGGTTTCTCCCTAACCCCTTAATGGTCCCCTTTATCAAGATATCTCTTTTATTACTCATCCACTCTGTCTCACCTCCAACATGATCATCCTGATCCCTTATATTCCCTTTATCCTATTCCCTCTCCCCTACTCCCCTCTGCCCCCAGTTTACCCAGGACATTTCATTAACTTCCTCTTCCCAGAAAGATCCATGCATCCCTCTTCAGGTTCCCATTGCTACTTAACTTATCTGGGGCTGGGGATTATAGTTTGGATATCCTTTGCTTTACATCTAACATCCACTTATGAGGGAGTACATACCATGTTTGTCTTTCTGAGTCTAAATTATGTCACTAAAGATGATTTTTTCTAGTTCTATCCATTTTCCTACAAACTTTATGATGTCATTTTTTTGCTGAGTAATTCTATATTGTGTACATATACCACATTTTCTTTATCCATTCTTTGGTTCACTTTGTGTTTTCTTTATTCCTTCTATTTCAGTTTTCAAGTCTTGAACCATTTCCTTCACCTGTTTGAGTGTATTATCTTCGCTTTCTTTATTTTCTTTAAAGAATTTGATTTCTTCCATTTTTTTG
>NW_023505191.1:0-16346 GCF_004664715.2 Peromyscus leucopus | reverse complement strand
GTAAAAGTTTCTGTGAAGAAAAACAGTTATCTACAATAACACAAAAATCAGATAATCATCAGACTTTCCACCAGCAATTCTAGATGAAAGAGAAAATGAAAAATGATAATGAACGTAGACCTTTACACCTGGTGAAACAATTCAACTAGCAGAGCAAATTAAAATTTCAGATATCAGCCGGGCGGTGGTGGCGCACACCTTTAATCCCAGCACTCGGGAGGCAGAGCCAGGTGGATCTCTGTGAGTTCGAGGCCAGCCTGGGCTACCAAGTGAGTCCCAGGAAAGGCGCAAAGCTACACAGAGAAACCCTGTCTCGAAAAAACCAAAAAAAAAAAAAAAAAAAAAAATTTCAGATATCAAAAGACTCAAAGTTTATCATCCACAAACTGTATCAAAAAGAAATCCTGCAAAAATCACATATTTATGGCATTTTTTCCAGGAGAAAGGAATGTGGTTCAAAAAACAGAGGTGAGCGAAGAGCTCAGTAAAACTTATTATGAAGTCCAACCAAGTACTGTTAACTTTAACAAGGAGGCTACAGGAAGACAGTGTGTGTGTGTGTATATGTGTGTGTGTGTGTGTGTGTGTGTGTGTGTGTGTGTGTGTGTGTTACAGCACTTGCTGAGCACTCACACAGCCCTGGGAGATTATGATGATGTCACCCACATCTCTCCTGCTGAAGTCTGGCCCCATCTGGTAGCAAGAGCCTGTTCCGCTAGATATAGACGAAGATGCTTTTACATCCCATGCTGGTAGAGGGTTCCAGATGGGCGGAGTCCCATTTCCTGGTTAGGCCCTGCCTGATTCTTTGACCTAACTTGGAGAGATTCAGTGGGGAAAATACTGGAGAGACACCATTATCTTTAGGAAAAAGGAAAACTGGACACAGCTGGGTATGGTGGCATATGCCCGCACTCAAAAAGCAGAGGCAGGATTGTCAGAAGTTCGAGGCCAGCCAGGACTGCACAGTGAGACGCTGTCTCAAACACTACAAGCAAGGGAACACTATCCAGGTAGAGAACAGAGACGTATCAGAGTCTGGTTATCGAGTGGAACACTCTGAAAGTGAACCCAGTCTAATCTGCCTGATGTCCCGAGCTCACCCCTGCATCTAAATTGGAATTATTCTAACATGCAAAAGACCTTAAGTTATGGCTTAAAATGTAAAACTTTATATTTAACCCACAGACAGAAAAGAATGGCATGATAAAGACTGTACAGCAACTAATATTTACCCTGAAATTAAAAAACAAAACAGACAGACATCCTACTATGGCCACTGATGATTTCCTTGTAGTTTCAAGCTGATTTGCATAAAACTGTTAAGTCAATGATTTACTTCTGACTGCCCAGACTTCAATGGTCACAGTCAAGAGAACTTAGCATTTTTCACTCACTTAAGAAGACACCAATCAAGACTCAGGCTCGGAGCTGAGTACCAAGGAAAGGACAAGACAATGCTTTATGCTCCTGTTACAGAGCAGGTGTCTAAGGAATGAGGTCCTGAGATGAAAGGCTTTTTTCCTTCCACATAGAAACATCTTCTTTTACCAATTTTAAGGGCTGGAACTTTAATCTTACAAAGTCATTAGCTATACTCGTCAGCTTTCTTTGAGTGGCCATAAGCATGGGGCCACACTGCATTTTCTAACCCTGACCCTCAAACACTTTTAGAATACGGTTCCTCAACTCACCTGTTCTTTACCACTTCTAAGATCATGGTTGAAACACAAGTTCTCTGAGGGACGAGAGTCTGGAGAAATTTTGAGCCTTGGAGGAGCTGGAGATCCTTAAAGCTTTTTATAACCGAAGTCTTTAGAAGATCAAACACCTGATATAATTGAAGAAATAAGAAAATGAGCCAAAATTATAGTTTCTGATCTGAGCTAAACCTGTGAGTAGCCCTGAGCTGACGCTCACACACAGCCCCATGGCGATTATTTAAATAGATTCAGAGGACACAGAAGCTGTGAGCTTCAGTGGGAACGTGACAGGCTTTTCTTCAAGGGAACAGGGCTAAACATCAATACATTATCCACATTTCCCGTGCCAGGTCTGGTGGTGCAAGTCTATAATCTGGCACTCAGAAGGCTGAGGCAGGAGCGTTACAAGTTTAAGGACAACCTACACTCCGGACCCTAGCTCACGCCTAACCCTTTTTTTGAACATTTAATTATCATGTGTCTTTGGGGGCTTGCATGCCGCAGTGCACATGCAGAAGTCAGAGAACAACTCTGGGGAGTTGGTCCTCCCCTTCCTCCGCGTGGTTCCCAGGGACTGAACTTACGTCATCAGGCTGAGTACCGGGTATTTTCAGCTGCTGAGCCGGCTCACCAGCTCCCTTGTCTCCAATTAATTAATAAAGTCAGCAGAGACAGGTGTGGTGGTGTAAGCCTGAGGTGTTCTCACCACCTGCCTACCATACGTATGCAGCCCTGCTGACTCACAAAGCTGAGTGCCCCTACCACACACACACAGCAGACCAAAGACAGGCAAACTGTTACTCCGTAATGCTGCAACGCCGCCTACATTGAGAAACAAGCAGGGCAAGATACTTGCCATGCTTTCCTCGCTGAGTGTTGCTCTGAGACACGTTCTAGGAGAAGGCTGACCATTAGTGAGTAGAGACCTAAACTTGACTCAGCGCTGGAGTCCCCGCTGCTGGCTTTCTGGACGTGTGAGCAGCTTCAGTTCAAAATAGAGTGGGTACAAATCCTCCACAGTCTTGAGGTGAGACTGGTGGGGGAAATCCCGTTAACGGCCTATCTGCCTACTCTCTATCGACTCTACCATTCTGCATGTCATGAAGCATCGAACGGAAAATGAAGTCGTGTACGCCAGAATCTGATGTTTACCTGCAGCCCTATAGACAGTGGCTTTCTCTGAGGTTAGCTCGATTCGGACCACGACAAGAAGGACACTAACAGGAAAATGTGTGTCTTCCTGCATGCTTTTCTCTCTTGTCAAAGCTCAGAGAGAAGAACTGACTAGTGTCGAGTATCATAAAATACCTGACTTCCTCAAATCTCTTACTCTCGCTCAGCGAGAGGAAGAAGCGCCTGATGCTGAATGTGCGGCACAAGCCTCCTCTGCGCAGTACCCTATGGTCCTGCCCCGCGGCTTAAGAATAAACCAAACGCTCACGACACTTCACAAGCACAGCAAACCCACTCAAAACAATGTCACTTTTCAAATAAACTGGAGTTGTGTGGTGCATCGCTTTTAATCCCACATCTAAGGGGAGTCAAGAAGCAGCTGTGTGGAATCTCTTGAGTTCGCAGCCAGCCTGCGAGCCACAGATTCCAGCGACAGTCAAATGTACACAGGTAAACTCTATCTTGAAAAATAAAAAGAGAAGAGCAAGAAGAGAAATTAGCCAACAAAATTTTGATAGAACTTTGAAACACATAAAAAGGTGACAATTGAACTGATGAGCTAGATGGAAGAGCTTTTATCATAAAACCTAACTGCACTGTCAATATAAGTGGAGTCCATCTAAGAATAACCTCATGTCAGCCACACAATGAAGAGGCTCAGGGCCTCCAGAGGAGTAGTGCGCCTCATGTTATTTTTCCTGATTGTCCAAAAATTAAAGCACTGTAAACACTATTGAATACATCCTGCTCCACAAAACATAAACGACCCCCCTTTCCCAAAGACGCCTATGCGCCGCCAACATAATAAAGGACACATACCCAACACTCAAAGAGATCCAATCAGCCAAACTTAGCGTAGCTCCTGCCGCTCAAAATAGAGATAACGAAAATGCCCACCACTCGAAAAGCACATAATAGCAGACTCCGAGTGAAAACGTTGTGTGTTTTATATAGGGCTTTATCTGACACGCGAACACACGAAAACAAATAGGGAAGACGAAATCGTGAGATGTTATATACAGAAAAGCCAAGAGACATCAATTTGCCATTAAGTAAGAATAAATGATACAATATGAAATTTTCTGCAACTTACTTGAGCGAGGATTGCCCCAAACGGAGTTGAGCTTATAACTAGGAATAAAGCAAGACAAAGCTCTCTAGCGCTCTATGCTTACGTGGCTACAGAAGAGCAAAGACCCTAGCACGTTCAAGACCTGAATAATTAAAAATTTCCCTTATGAAGACCATCTAATGAATCTATTAACACATGGAAAATCAAGTTCTTTAGTGTTGCAGAGTTTAACTATGACACGAGCCCGTAACTATAGTTTTGTGTGTTCTTGTCCCTAGGGCATGAGTGTCTTTGAACCACCACAATTCTATGTGCTGAGACAGCCGCTTGACAGGCCCATTGCAATTGAGAGCCAAAAAGCAACACCTAAAAACTAAAGTCAGTATCGCCGTACACAGAGTACTGAACTGATAGGCACCCTCTAGCCAGACTCAGGAAAGCAAGGACATTCTAAAGGTTCCATTACGGCCCCTTCAAAAACACAATCCAGCCTGCTACCAGAAAAATAATCAGCAGTAGAACCTCCTTTGTTTAGAACAAGTTACGAACACCACCGACCACCAACGCGAGCCTGGATGCCCTTTAATGAAAAAATTAGTAATGGAGAGGAAAGGATACCCCATGCCCGCATCCTATGATTAATGAAGCACCTAACCCATGTGTCTATGCTAGGAAGCGCAGAAGATACAGCGCGAGAGCGTGTGCCTTCAGTTTCCAAGCGAGAATAAATAACGCCCTCACTTACCCACTCCAGGCAGGCTTGCTACAAACATCACAGATGTGGAACTCCGATCTTACAGCGTCAACAAAATTGCCAGGAAAAAGGCGAAAGATCTTGATGCGCTCCAGTCGTAAAATAGTTTCTAGACCTCCTCTGGCACCGGCCACACATTGTGCGTACACAACATACATCCCAGCACTCGAAAACAACTATATACAAAACACTAGAACAATATTTAAAAAAAAAATTTATAAGTACACAACATATTACTAGAAGATTTATATTGTGCAAACCAAATAAAGCTAATAGAAATAAATATTTAAGCAATTATATTATGGCCATACAATACAAGTGATATACATAAATGCTAAATAAAAACAACCAAGAAATTGTAAACAACGTACAAAATAATGCCTTGACTAGATGCATGGGCAAAGGCCGCCGGTTCCGAAGGAAAAACTAGTTATTATAAGCAGTCGTGATGATGAAGGAAGAAAATGCACATAAATTCACGGCATTTATAAGATTACCACTAAACGAATATTATAAAGGAGGTTAGAGCTTTTAAAATTAAATTTGTACGTCACGACGTTAAGAGCGATGATGTCAACAGATGCTATCAACCTAGGGTTAGCACGTCCATAAGTCCTCAGGAATTCACACGACCAAATGATTCAGCACCAATAGAAAGGCCTTAGATCTCTGCTGCAATTTCCTCTGAGAATACGATCTATTCGACAACGTTGCCTTCATTCGGTTAAGCACTGTGCAATTTTGCTATGTGAGCCACTGAATATAACGAGTACTTAGTAATTAAGCTGAATTAGTGTTAAAGACTGCGACCAGGTATTTTCTTCTTTTAGATCTTTTTATCTTTGCTTCTTGTGGTGGTTATTTTTGCATATGTCTCGATGTGTTCTCATGCGAGCGTTTTGGTATTTTTAGTGCGAGCGAATTCTTATCTCTTTCCACGAATGAAAAGCCTAGTAGCGAGAGATAAGCACCCGCCCGGTCTTCGCGGTCAGCATAAGCCTGTAATCTCCATCCATGCCACTTGCGCCCGACAGCATAAGAGTGCCGCGGTCAAGATCGCGAGCAGTCAAAGCCCCAACACTCACCGCCTCCTACTTAAAAGTAAGAGTGTGAAGACTTCGAGGCCAGTATGAACAAAGTCGTCAGCGACCAGTATATACACCAAACCCTATCTCAAACAAAGAATTAATTGAGAAAATTAAAGAGTCCAATTTCATTCTATCTAATCCTCACAGCTATAATTTATATGATATATGCATAAGCTAAATTAGCGATCGATGTAAAATTTCGTGATATGTATCAGCGCTCAAGAATACATCGCAATAACAATACTCCCAGCTTCTATCACACAATGGCGAAAGCAGCAAGATAACTAAGATTATCCCACTCTGGAAGGCTTAAAATAGTACAATGTTAAGATATTAAAACTGAGCTTTCCTCTATAGTCCCCTGAAAACCCCCATGAAAACGAATTGTTAATGACTCGTAACGCTACAGCTTTATCCAGCACTGAGAGCAGAAGCGTCAGAAGACAAGGCTCATCTCTGCAGTTAGACGCCAGCCTGCCGGTCTACAGAGCTGAATCTAGTACAGTCAGTTGAGATACAAATAGCGCAGAACAAACCTTAGTCTAATGTGGCAAAAGCAATTAAATAAATATTAAATAAACAATGATGACCATTAGAAAGTACCAATAGATATAAGCAGGCATGAGAGTATGATCGAGGATGATACTAACACATCTCTCAGACAAAACAGCAAGCAGCCTTTCAGTATATAGTTCAGAGAGTGAGCTTATACTAGGACCGAGAGCTATAAGGAAGACCAATCGGAGAACAATGATACAGGCAAATGTTATGCAGCATTATAGCTTAATACGTTTAAGTTTCCCTCATGATCAGTTTAGTATAAGGAAAGTTTTTTAAAAATGAGAGAGAACTATTATCGCCTTTTCACTAAGGATGGCGAGAAAAAGATTATAGCACACATGATGACATATATCACTATATGCTTTCAAAGACAAAAAAGATCCTCTAGCACCCCTCTTTCTACAGTATGGATGTCCTGATACTTGCACCTTACTGGTCACGGACCTTGACAGGAAAGAGGCTCATACTAAAAATGATCGCCCATGTGTCTCCCTATCCTCTGTAAGAGCACTGGACATTTAAAACCAATTCACATTGAAAATTGTTTTAAGAGCCAGCTGGAGGAAACGTAAAAATACCCGATAACCCAGCTCTTTCAAGTTGTGGAGTTTCAGGGAAGAAATATCTCTCTGCCTAAATTAACCATAGTCCAGTATATGTGTTCGAATAAGCGGCAACCAAATACATCAAATGTCCATCTGCTCGAGCCGGAGATGACTAGGCTGCCTGATCGTTGAGCGCGACTTCCCATGATACAGTTCATCTGCTTGAATCTTATCGAGCTATAGTCATCACAATAACACCCTTGTATGGTTCGGAATAAACGCACGCCGTAACCGTACAATCCTTAGTACAGAATTCGAATAAACAGACAAGTCTAAAGTCAGGTTTACAGCACATGAATAGCTCCTCTAGTGTCTATTGTTAGAATTAACTAATAACAGAACAAATATCCTTGCAGTGGCGAACAGGCATTGCACTCTCCTCAACTGGAAAAATCGCCGCCAGAACGCCTACAGCTAATGTGCAAAACCCTGTGTTCTCTCCCAATCCACAGCAAAGTCAATCAAGAGCTCAGTAGCCAGAGAAAGTAAAGCTAAATAGTGACGTCGAAGTGAAATCCCTTAAACCACAAAGAACTGCCTACTACAGGCAGCCAGAGTTTCACTATCTTTTATCTCACCCACTCTACCTTCCCACCACTAGACTGACCAACCACTATGCCAGTCATGCTCCGACTCTCTTCCTATAGACTAATTTAGTCTCCACCATCCTGCCAATATAGCTCATAACTTGCCCTTGTAATGGGGTCAACAGCGGACACCCACATCAAGAGCCCGCGAGAACCTAACAGTCTTCAGACCTATCCCTATGGCTCCTCACGCCAGCCTGGTATACCACTCGGCCTGAATTTGAACTCATGATTCATCTATCTGCCTCGCCCCCAGCAGGTGCAAGGATATAAGCCTCGCTGCCTAACAGATGCCCCTTGGTCGCTCCATTTGTCTATTGTTACTCGAGCGACAAACATTGCAATTGATACTCAGTATCCGTACTCCCGCCTTTGCTCAGAGCCACCCCCCCACCACTTGCATCTTTAAAAGGTTACCCCACCCCCGCAGTATCTCCTAGACGCTCATGTTTGGCTTCTTCCTTTCAATATACATTTACCCTAGCTAATATCAGCTATGTAATCCCTGAGCGTCTTTATCCGTCTCTCCCATTTATTCAACTGCCATATGATGAACTTGAAACTTTTCAAATGACTTATATAAAATATGGTTGCCGATATCACCTTATATACAGCCTTCGAGCGGACTTTCACCCGCTCATCACGCACCCAACATGGGCAAATCTACTGCTAAAAATGATATCTGTCCCATTGCAACTAAATTGATCAGAACTGACCTCGGTCTTACGCATCTGTGAACCATTCAATGTCACCTTTCTATTCCAAAGTCCAACACAAGTGACCAGCAACCACCTTGCTCAATCAACTGTCGCAAGCCAAAGTTATACTATGTACCCGTAGAACAAAAGTCAGTTATAACTAACACGTGCACATTCTTGAACTCGTCTCTCGAGCAGTCTCTCCTCGTCATCGCCCACCTCACCTCCCACACGCCTCTCTCTCTCTCTCTCTCCTCCTACCCGAACTCGTATCCTCAGGACGCCATAACTCGAAGATGCAATAATACTTCTTTATAGAACATAGAGAGAGTAATTATTTGCATAGCGGTCATAACTTGAGGTAATCACATATAATCATGGGTATCAAAATATCTCTGTATTCCAAAGGCCAGATCCACCACGCTCTCGAAAAGTTGCCTCTAGATCCTCCTTTCATACATATTATTGAGAGTTTCGATATTCACTACACAAATAAGAATTATATTTAGATCATATAGAACATGCTTTCTAAGAAGATTTGCCGCTCAAGGAGATTTTAATGACTCACGTATATGGCATCGCTATTACCTGCGTTACACTACACTATATAATCAACTCATGTGTCAGCGTTCGAGCTCCTTGTATATTACAAAACACCAATCGCTGGTTTATGTTGTATATATCTCTTATCTTACGTCATATGATTCCTTGCATATTTGTCGCCCTTGAATCCCTCCTCCGAGATACTCAGAGAAGTGCTCGTTGAAGCCCCTTTGCATTTCCTAGGTGGTACAGGAGTCTGTGTCTGCAGCTCTGTGTCCTTTGAACTTCCTCCTTCAATGAGTGTTGGTTAGTGTGAGATGATATTTTAGCGCCTCACTGCAACCACATGACTGGCACACCGCGCATCCATTGCTCGCATTCGTCGCAGTTCCCTCACGTAGTTCAGCTCATGAAAGTCTTGCGCTCTGTACTGAGTATCATGAGCTAGCGAGGGCCTCCCTACTGGTGCTACAGCGCACAATGCAACGTGATATAAGGATGAGTGCTCATAGTAATGAGAAGAAACTCTGTGTTGCGCATATCCTCTTGCTCAGAGGTACAGTCCATTTGCTTATCTCAGTAGCCTTTGGTGTGCCTCTAGACATGAGATAATCAGGCGGCTTTTGGCCCATGATTTCTCTGATAGTTGATTGCCTCTGGAGTGGAAATTGAGAGCGTGTAGTGTGCGCGGTTTTGTCTATCTATAGAAAGCACTAAGTAACTGACGTTCATCTGGTGGAGCGCAAGGTGACCCCTATTTCAATATGAGTTGTCCTGCATGGCAGACTCCCGCCTCTCATCTCGAACATCCTCACGTGCTCCCTGCAACCCTCTAGCTATGGTCTCGTCACCTCAGCGTCCGGTACCGGAACCACTCTTTCTACATACTTACAAACACCAAAGAAGAATTTTGCTAAGCAGCGTAAGTGGTCTCACTAGGGCTTCATATTTCTCCACGTGCTCACGGTTTTTCCCCATCCACTAATATCAGCCTCTCATACTTATAAAGAACTGAATTAAAGAGTCTATCTTAGAACAAACTATAGATACTCGAGACCGCTTACATGTCGATACACTCACACGATACACACTCACTCTGTGAAATCTGGACCTCTTCTACACACGCAGCCTTCCCCCAATTTCTTTTCAGGAATTCAGCCTTGAGTGGACATGCCTAAACCCTCGATGGGATGTCTTGGCGCTTCATATTTGTCTTTATTAAAGATCCACACGAACGTAAAATAGCGCCTGACTAAGTAAAACATAGCGACCAACTCCCAGTGAAACTATTTGACTATCGATTCATTTTCACATGAGAAGGCGATCTCATAGAGTGCGCTATACTCTCTCCAAGAGACTCCCAATAATTACCCAAAGTGTTTAGTTAAATCATGAACGAACATCGTGTATCAAAAAATGTGTTCTTTATGTGGAAGCAAGAAAAACTGCGAGTACTGAGCCAGTTTCTAATATTACATATTTATAGCAAGGCCTGTCATGCATGAAGCTTACTGCAATACTTCCATGTTGCAATAACGTGTAAGAAATGGCTCATGCTTGGCGTGTTCAGTAAATCACCAAACATACACATCATCCTGAACACCAGCTTCTACAAACTCATATTAATTGACTAGACGGTACAATTAAGCTTTCTCCTATAATGCTGGAGTTATCGCTGTCAACAATATATCGCTAATAGGTGAACTTCATGCCATTGGCTCATTCTCTATGAGCTCGATTTCCCTACTCCAGTTTTGGTGGACTTCTCAAGTGAAGTCGTGGGATAGAGAGCGTGCATGAAGAGAACTTACGCTGCCCTGAGACCCACCCAAACCACCTTACTGAACAGCTGAGGGTTAAATTATCCTTCATGCCTGGAATAGATCTATAGAAAACCCCGAGTGACCTATAACTACCTCATTGGAAACTTGCATATTCAAACTAACAACAAACAGCACCCACTATACTGGAGGCTCTTACAACACACGAACACCTAACCAATTTTCTGAAGAACACATTGTCTCTACCTATCTGGTTAGCCAGCTATCTTGCCACCTCTTCCAATCAATCTCGCGCGCTAACCCTGGCTCACATAAATCTACTCTCTCGCGAGACAAATAGCCATTTCTGAAGCTCTAATCTGACAATTGTAGTGATATGGTGTCGTTCTTATCAGTCAGCTCTGGCGTTTTTATATGTGTATAATTCAAGTAATCTTCCCTCTACCTACCACGCACACGCTTAATCGCGACTAGACAGTCCCCTAATCTAATATATGAGTAGCCGTATGCTAGAGTATCATCAACACCTCAATGAATATACCGTATTGAGAGGGGTGGTGAGAGGCAGCCAGATGATATGTCATGCTAAGGCCATCTGTCATGCCACTCTGTAAATATATATTCTATGCACACACCCAAGAGTGTTTCTCTATCTCTCATACGTGGCAAAAGTGATCTTCACAGAAACAGTACAAAAATTTATAAAGCTCCAGTAAATCTCAAGCATCGCGTTGTTGCGGCGCTCGAGATTTAAACTGTGAGTTTCATAGTGTGTCTTGGTTTCGATGTGGCCACGTTATTTCTGTCTATCTCTTTATCTCGTTTGCATGCTGCTGCTGTTGCGCTTAGACTCGCCGCAGTGATGGTCTCACCTATTTTACCTCTGATACGCCTAATTACAATTGCACTATTTTATTCTACTAGCACCTATTCCTAATTATAATACTAGCTCTTATGCGCTCTATCTCCAATTAAGTCGTCACTCGGTATGCAGAAGGCATTGAAAGGTGAGTTTTTTTTTTAAAAATATAAATACCAAGGCCTCTTTAGGTTTAACTTAACATTTAACGTCAATGTGATAAGTCTGCGCACAAGTTCCACTAACCATATGATCGCTACACTCCATGGTTGTCTACTTTATCACTCATATGTTTTATATCTAGCAATCAGTAACTCACTCTCTTTTCACTATTATTTTATAACAGTCTTGAAGACCTATACTCGGTCATCGAGAGTAGATGAAGACCGATCGCATTATTCTCTAGCCATCTTTCCACCAGATGACTGTTTGTGGAAATGCGTACGAGCCCATTATGTCCGTTGTTGACCTGACTACGGTGGGCTGGCCCTATTGAGAGGATTACAAACTGTAAATCCTAGGGCGTATCTTCGTGCCTCTAAAAAAAAAAAATAAAATCCCGCAGTCGCTCTCTTCTTTTTGAGTCACTTTCTAGTCTTTGAAAGCTTCTCTTACATCATTTCTCCAGTATATTCTCTACATTTCTATTATTTCTCTCTGCTCCCTTGCTGCAGTCCCCTGTCTCTATCACTCCAGATCACTCTTGGTCTGCCCAGCTCGCGAGACCATAAATTGACTATCACTGCTGGTTTAAAACACTCAGCAGGAAAATGTTAGAGTCAAACAACAAGAAGCTGATAAAGTATATAGCAGGTCCATCTGTGTTCATCTACTCTTACTGTATGTTCCACAAATATACGTGGGTGCACCATTCATAATTTGTTATCTAATTGTACATACGTCACACTAAAACTCAAGACAAAAAGGATTAGATTTATATCCTTAGCATGCAAACCTGCACAAGAGATAAAAAGTACATGAGACAACATAGCCTTACCAGTGACTAAACACAAAACTTCAACTAGAGTGCCAAACGTAAGAATGACACACATAAAGGAGTTGTGCCCAACAACGATAGTGACACTTATATAGCTCGCTATATATATCATTAAAACAAAGAGATAGAATATACACAACAGATCTGCTAGATAGAGCGGAGAACAGGATACTCACACTATGACGTGATAGTCGGATAGGAATTCTTATAGCACCTTGGTTTATTTCATCAAAATATGGACTTGCCAGCGAACAAAGCGTTACCACTTCTCAAGACTATCAGTGCGCGCACACCAACTCCAATGCCTACCCTCACGAGCAGCACACTAAGCTGTTGGAACAATTACTTCTAGCACTGTAGATGAGTTCCTTTCTAAAATAGAATGCCTACTAAACACATGCCCCATCCATTTAACTATTTATATGGTGGTATATGTTCTCAGCGTTTAATACCTTTCGCGTTGGTATTTTACTATAGTAAGAGTCTGCAAGCACCTGTTGTCACAGGTACCCTACAACATACCACCCTTGCAAGCTCGGGCTTACCTTTTTTCTAATGAACCATCCTGCGTGAACTGAATATGATATCACCTTAGCCTGATGGACTGCACCAGCTAGTGCATTCTCCTCATCCTTACCCCTACAGTACCTCTGACCTTAAAGAATGTCATGACAAAAACCTAGAGTGAAACTGGTGCTGAATGAGCCCGAAGTTGATTAAAGTCGTACGAGAGTGAGTGCGCGTAGAAAATAAGCCAAAGCGCCTAACAACCACCACGAAGTGAATCATAAAATCGACTTACGGATGGTAAGTCACATTATAAGAAGTCATTTATAGTAAATACCGCGCATGCACTACTCTTTCTTATATACAACAGTGAAGAATAGTAATCTTCAGCTCAATCAACCCACTTATAGATTCCAGCAATGATGGTATCTGATATCTTGAGAATAAACCATGATACAATTCTCACAATGAGATGCTGTGCAAGCCCTTAATACCAAGGCAGTCCACACTACTGTATATGGGAGAGAGAAGTCATATGTATCACCTCATATGCGAAGCATATGTCTCAAAGAGACAATATCAAGTTATAAACGTGGAGTCTATTATCTGTCAATTATGCCTTAAATAATAACCTAATAAGCAGCTGCCATATATTTATAATATATAATATAAATTCATACTAATATAGTTGTATAAATAAACCTACTAAATTTAAATGCCTATAACCATTATCTGATTTATGAGAAAATACACCATGACCTATATTAAAGATTGTCCCTATGGGTTGATGAGCATTCCAGAATATATACTTCATCCTACTTCCTTTGCTACTATGTGGTATCATCACTACTAATACCTTACGCTGTATACAATGAAGACTATCGTCACTCTTAAATACTCTATGGATACTCTTTATTATATATTTATCTCTTTTCTCATCTCTCTCTCTCTCTCTCTGGAGAACGCTGCCAGGGTTCGCGCTGCTGAGAGCTAGTACTTTCAGCAGCTTTCCTGGAACTCATTTGGGGTAGCCCAGGACATGGGGCTCGAACTCACCAGAGATCCGCCTGGCCCTCTGCCTGCCGACCGAGTGCTGCCGGTTTCATTAATTAGGTGTGCGCTCTCTCACCGCCCGGCCATAATTTTTAACTTTTAATAAAATACATTTTAAAAAAATAGACGTTGTCCCTCGGATTTGCATAGGCCACTAATCTTCTCTCTTCTCTCTCTCCTCTCTTCTTCCTGTCTCTCCCTCTACTCATCTTCTCTCTCACCCCAAACAATATCACAACACACGATTATAGTTGCTTTCCACATTCATAGATCTCTGTAAACCTGTGCTCCCCTCTAAGTATCACAGTGCATGAGGAATAAAAGTAACTATCTTCAGTTCTCTGCCTAAGGAGTCCAAAGCTCTGTATGCTGCCCCTCAACAACTCCAACTTTATCCAAAGCTACAAGGTGCTCTTGATGAACCCCTTAAGTTACCCCCAAAGGATGCGCAATGCATTTCATGCCAAAACTGCACTTAATAAGGACGGCCAATGGCCCAAAGAGGACAAATCATCTGCGTTTTTGCTTTCTTCACAGATGTCAGCTCCAAGTTTGCCTCTTATCTAGAGACCACCTTTCCTTCAAGCCACAGCTTCCTTTGTGAAACTGATAGAGAAGGTGAACACAGTGACACTGTCCTAATTCTTTTCCTATAACTGAACTCCCCACACTTCTGCTATAAGTCCTATACCGAACCACTATTAGCTCCTATTTTATAGACCAGAGGACTCTTTATTCCTTGGTGCCCTGGAGGACCGATGAGCAGACACCATACAGACCAGCAGAGTAGCCGTGGCAAGAGGCTCTCCATAGCCTGCTGCAATAACTGCCTAAGCTCAAATACCAGTGGTGCAGCAACGCTCCAGCCGAGTCCAGTTTCTAGCAGCTGCTCACCCAGCTGCTGCTGTTTGCTGTCTGACATGCCAGATTTTAGCCGGCCGTCTGCAGTCATTCCTGCTCCCATAAGGTAACTCTCCACCCCCACACTCACTGCAAAGCGACACCACTAAATAAAGCTTGTTGTTTCCCCACGGGGGCTTTGGGGGTATCCTCCGAGGATTGATGTTGTAGGTTCTCTATCTGTTATGTCTGCTCACAACTCTCCAGGAATAGTGTCACACCACAAATAACGTGGTTTCTGTGCTCTTAGTGTACACGCTTTTCTGATGTCTATTTCTTTTACTTTCAACACACAAAAAATCATTTTCCCCTTGGCTGAAAATTATGATCAAATCACCACAGATGAAATAAAAACATGTATGTCTTAGTAGTATGAAAGCCAACAATCTGAAAAAGCTGAACAGGTACAGCTGCTTATGCCACAGAATTAAGGGGAAAAAACTGTTTTATTTGTACCTTGGAGGACAGAGAACCAGAAGCTGATAGACCAAGGGTGGTATTTCCTGGAGATTCAACTTTGAAAACATCGCAAGACTTTCGCCACCACAAGCTCCATCTCTTCTGCTGTTAGATGGACATCCCTGTGGAGCAGAGATCGGAAGGTCTAGCCAGAGCCGAACTGCTTTTTTTTTAAGAAATTAAATTCAGGGCTCTATAACAATCAAAATTCTATCAAACATTTTCTAAGAAATAAAATGTAGGGAGTAGGAGATGTCTTAGTAGGTAAAGCATTTACTATGCAAGACTGAGGACCAGGGCTTGGATCCCCAGGACCCGTCACCTGTATTTCATCCAAGACAGGATCTCTGGACAAGCTGCCTGGTTAGAATAGCTGAATCAGTGAGCTATGGGATAAGTGAGAGACTGTGTCTCAATACCTAAGGAGAGACCAAGGAGGGCACTAACATCAACCTCTGGCCCCCACATACACCACACTCATGACATAAGTACCTTCATGGAACAAAGACATGTACACATACGCATGCCACACACCACAATAAACAAACAAACAAACAAACAAACAAACAAACAAACAAATAAGGGGCTGACAAGATGGCTCGATGGTTAAGAACAGTTTTGCTGCTCTCCAGGGACTGAAGTTTGGTTCCCAGCACCCACGAGGAGCAGCTCACAACCACCTGTAACTCCAGCTCCAGGGCTCTGGCACCCACTTCTGGCCTCTGCAGGCCCTCACACACATGCACACATAGAGAATTAATAAAAAAGTCTTTTAACGAAAATTTGGAATTAAAGAATAAAGTAGCTATTTACTACAGCTGTCCTCTTTGAGTTTTCTCTTATGAATAATCTTTTAAGAGAACCAACAAATTTATCTAAGCATCTTGAAAAGAAAATCATATATTTAATAAACTAAAGCCAAACAGAGGGAGGGAAAAGAATATCATAACAGAAAACAGATGGTTACCATTGCTGATTTATAACTGACAGAAAAAGTAGAGTTTTG
>NW_023505190.1:0-4998 GCF_004664715.2 Peromyscus leucopus | reverse complement strand
TTATTCTGATTGGTCAATATATAAAACACTGATTTGCCAGTGGCAAGGCATGATGTAAAGGCTGGACTAACAGAGAGGAGAATTGAGAGAACAGGAAGGTTGAAGGGTTAGAGTGAAGGTTAGGGTTTAGGTATGGGTTAGGGTGAGGGTTAGTGTTCCTCAGGCTTAGGGTTAGGGTTAGTTCAATTCACCCTAATACTTGGCATCATGTTTGACTTTTATTACTAAGACCCTTGAGGATTCATGCTACACCAACCCCTGACCATGACTCTGAATCTGAAACTACACTTGACGCTAACCCTAACTCTTCCAACCCTGTCTATGACTATGACCCTAACTCTTTTAACCCTAACCCTGTAACCCGCTAACCCTGACCGTCTAAACCTCTAAACCTAACCCTCTCACCCTACTCAAAACCTAACCTTGAATCCTAACCCTCTAAACCTAACCCGAACCCTTACCCCTAACTGATTTTTCTAACCCTAATCCTAACCCTGTGTATTGGAGTTAGTGTTAAGGTTTAGGGTAAAGGGTTAAAGGGTTAGGGTTAGGGTCAGGGTCAGGATCTTAGGAATCGTGGTTAGGGTGTTTAGGGTTTAAGGTTAAGGTTTACGTTTGTGGTAAGGGTTAGGGTTCTGGATTAGATTTCGGTTTTGGGTTAGGTTCAGGTTATGGTTCAGGTATAGGGGTTAGGGTTAGCATTCCTCAGGGTTAGGGTTAGGGTTAGTTCAATTCACCCTAACTTGCCATCATGTTTGATTTTTATTACTAAAACATTTGAGGATTCATGCTACACAAACACCTGACCATGACTCTGACCCTGAAACTACACCTGACACTAACGCTAACTCTTCCAACCCTGACTATGACTATGACCTTAACTCTTTTAACCCTAAACCTGTAACTCGCGAACCATGACCCTCTAAAACTCTAACCCTAACCCTCTAACCCTACTCAAAACCTAACCTTGAACCCTAACCCTCTAACCCAAACCCCAACCCTGTAACGTGCTAACCCTGACCTTCTAAACTTCTAACCCTAACACTCTAACCCTACTGAAAACCTAATTTTGAACCAAATACTGTAACCCTAACCCCAACACTTACCCCTATGCCTGATTTTTCTAACCCTAACCCTAACCCTGTGTATTGGAGTTAGTGGTAAGATTTAGGGAAAAGGGTTAAAGGGTTAGGGGTTAGGATCAGGGTAAGAATCTTAGGAATCATGGTTAGGGTCTTTAGGGTTTAAGGTAAAGTTTAAGGTAAAGGGTTAAGGGTTTGGGGTTAGGGTCAGGATCAGGATCTTAGGGTTAAGAATCATGGTTAGGGTCTCTAGGGTTTTAGGTTAGGGTTTAGGTTTGTGAGAAGGGTTAGGGTTCTGGATTCGAGTTCGGTTTCAGGTTTGGTTTGGCTTAGGGGTTAGGGTTAGCTTTCCTCAGGGTTAGGGTTAGTTCAATTCACCCTAATACTTGCATCTTGTTTGATTTTTTTTTTTTTTTTTTTTTTTTTGGTTTTTTGAGACAGGGTTTCTCTGGAACTCACTTGGTAGCCTAGGCTGGCCTCGAACTCACAGAGATCCGCCTGCCTCTGCCTCCCGAGTGCTGGGATTAAAGGCGTGCGCCACCACCGCCCGGCTTTGTTTGATTTTTATTAATAAGAGCCTTGAGGATTCATGCTACATCAACCCCTGACCTTGACTCTGACTCTGAAACAACACCTGATGCTAACCCTATCTCCTCCAACCCTGACTATGACTATGACACTAACTCTTTTAACCCTTACCCAGTAACTCACAAACCCTGACCCTCTAAACTTCTAAACCTAACCCTCTAACCCTACTCAAAACCTAACCTTTAACCCTAACCCTGTAACCCTAACCCAACCCTTACCCCTACGCCTGATTTATCTAACCCTAACCCTGTGTATTGGAGTTAGTGTTAAGGTTTAGGATAAAGTGTTAAATGGTTAGGGGTTAGGGTCAGGGTCGGGATCTTAGGGTCAGGAATCATGGTTAGGGTCTCTAGGGTTTAAGGTTAGGGTGTAGGTTTTTGGTAAGGGTTAGTGTTCTGGATTAGAGTTCGGTTTGGGGTTAGGTTCGGGTTAGGGTTCAGGTTCGAGTTAGGGGTTAGGGTGAGCATTCCTCAGGGTTAGCGTTAAGGTTAGGGTTTAGTTCAATTCATCCTATAACTTGCCCTCATGTTTGAGTTTATTTACTAAGACCCTTGAGGATTCATGCACACCAAACCTACACAATGACTCTGACCCTGAAACTATACCTTACGCTAAGACTAACTCTTCCAACCCTGACTATCACTACGACCCTAACTCTTTAACCCTAACTCTGTAACCCACTAATCCTGACCCTCTAAACCTCTAACCCTACTCAAAACCTAACCTTGAACCCTAACCCTCTAACCCTAACCCCAACCCTGACCCCTATGCCTGATTTTTCTAACCCTAACCCTAACCCTGTGTATTGGAGTTAGTGTTAAGGTTTAGGGTAAAGGTTTAAAGGGTTAGGGGTTAGGATCAGGGTAAGGATCTTAGGGTTAGGAATCATGGTTAGGGTCTCTAGGATTTTAGGTTAGGGTTTAGGTTTGTGGTAAGGGTTATGTTTCTGATTTAGAGTTCGGTTTCGGGTTAGGTTCGGGTTAGGGTTTGTGTTCGGGTTAGGGGTTAGAGTTAGTATTCCTCAGGGTTAGGGTTAAGGTTAGTTCAATTCACCCTAATAATTGCCATTATGTTTGATTTTTATTACTAAGACCCTTGAAAATTCATGCTACACCAATGCCTGACCATGACTCTGACCCGCACTGCCATTTCTCCTTTACTATGGTTTTATGAGCCGGTCAAAGGACAAGATGATCTTCTGAAACAGACTCCAGGGACCTAAGCATTCAGCACTCGAGACTGAGATCCTCACAGACAGACACTATTCTAAGATCTGGGAAGAAAGGCCTGCTGGGGCCTCAAAAAGCACGGCTGCTTTATAAACGGTTACAGTTTGACACTTGGTCCAGGTGGGGAGGTTGTAGAAACATTAGGAGACAGGGTCCAGCTGGAGTAGGTAAGTCACTGGAAGGTGATTCCTTGAGGGGTGAATCATCACCCCCTGCTTCCTGCCATAGTGTAAGCTGAACGGCTCCGCCATGCTGCCCCAGCCACAATGGACTGAACTCTCTGAGACCGTAAGCCGAGGTAAATCATTTCTCCTTGGAGTTACTCTGCCGGGCAATGAGAATAGTAACCGATAGCTTGAACTCAGTCTCCCTCGCCTCCATCGACTGTACTGTGTGTGCTCTCCTCTTGATTCTCAGATGAGATCACCTTCTCAAAGATACCAGGGTCCTTCATCCTCCCCAGCCCAGCGGGTGCTTTCCCAGGTCACCTGGCTCAGTCCTGGTCCCCACAACAGTCATCACAGGATCTGTCAGTGCCACTGAGCATCGCCACAGAGAAAGGTGGCCCCGGTCTTGCCGGTCCCCTCTAGCCTCCCTGCTCCTAACTGCCATAGCTGCGCCCTCAACATCAGGCTCCTGGTCTGCCGTTCCTCACAGGGATGCCCAGCCGAGGCACGCACTCCAAGCTCTACCCCTAACTCCCCCAGCTTTTGTGGTGTGTGGGAGCAGTCTCCCTCTGCCTTTCAAATTCCACCCCCAAAACCCACCCTGATTTCATATTCAGAGATGGGTTAGATTTCTCTTAGGGAAACCATAGCTATCTATATTGGTGATGGGCTGGAGGGATGGTTAAGAAATTAAGAGCACTGGCTATCCTTACAGAGGTCCTGAGTTCAATTCCCAGCAACCACAGGGTGGGTGGCTCACAACCATCTGTAGTGAGATCTGGTGCCCTCTTCTGGCCTGCAGAGATACATGCAGGTAGAGCACTGTATATAATAAATAAATAAATCTTTAAAAAAAGGCCAGGCAGTGGTGGTGCATACCTTTAATTCCAGCACTCGGAGGCAGAGCCAAGCAGATCTCTGTGAGTTCGAGGCCAGCCTGGTCTACAGAGCGAGATCCAGGACAGGCACCAAAACTATGCAGAGAAACCTGTCTTGAAAAATCAAAAACAAAAACAAAAAAAGGAGAAGAATGTGATGGGCTGGAGAGAGAGCTCAGCGGTTAAGAGCACTGGCTGCTCTTCCAGAGGACTCTGCTTCAATTCCAGCACCAACATGGCAGCTCACAACTATCTGTAACTCCAGTTCCAGGGGACCCGATACCCTCAATGGACATCTCACAGACAAAACACCAATACGAATAAGTAAATCATTTTTTTTTTTAATTGTAGGAGGTTAAGGGCATGTTTTATTGCAAATTTTTGTGACAGGGGAGATTGAGAGTCCTCTTTAGTGACAGAAGCCACTGCCTTCCATGGCCTCCAGAGGTCCAAATCCAGCAGCAGCCCTTCATGTTGATGCATACAGATATGCATATGTGCAAATCCATGTGTGCACACGTGCATACACACATACACACCAGTGTATGTGCCTCAGCATCTATGTCTGTATGTACATATGTTATTATCTTAGGGTTTCTACTGCTACGATGAAACACCATGACCAGAAAGCAAGTTGGGAAGGAAAGGATTTATTTGGCTTATATTTCCAACACCACTGTTCATCCACTTGAAAGGAATGAAGTCAGGACAGGAACTCAAACGGCAGGAACCTGGAGGCAGGAGCTGATGCAGAGTCCATGGAGGGGTGCTGCTTACTGGCTTGCTCCCCATGGCTTGCTCAGCCTGCTTTCTTATAGAACCCAGGACCACAAGCCCAGGGATGCCACACCCACCAGTGGGCTGGGCCTCCCCATAAATTACTAATTAAGAAATACCCCACAGCCCAATCTTATGGAGGCATTTCCTCAACTGAGGCTCCTCCTCTGATGACTCTAGCTTGTGTCAAGTTGACATATAACTAGCCAGCACAGTTTTGCACATACAGGCATACAATATATATATTTATAATTTACATAATATATATAATGTATAT
>NW_023505189.1:0-112000 GCF_004664715.2 Peromyscus leucopus | reverse complement strand
GGAAAACGCTGCCTCATTTATGGGACAGTAAGTAAACAGATATCTATGTTTTAAATTAAAAACTGAGCAATAGCTCTGCCAGGAACACTTACACTAGTAGTCATCAAAACCCCAAATATCCAACTTCAAGACTGGGAAGGTTTTACCTTGAAGTGATTTTTAAAAATATAATATTTGATAGCATAAAAGTATGCACAATGATAATACAACAAAACAAGGATATTTTTGATCCTGAAAACAGATATATGGCCCGTGGGAAAAATCTGAGATTGAGAAGTTGTAAAGTATTCTGAAGTGGTGTGTGTGTGTGTGTGTGTGTGTGTGTGTGTGTGTGTGTGTGTGTGTGTGTGTGTGTGTGTGTGTGTGTGTGTGTGTGTGTGTGTAGTGTTCATGTTCTGGATCAATTTCATTTTAGTCAGCAATGTTACATCACCCAAATTTAATTACTGACTGAAAATATACACATGTGAATATTTGCACACATACACAAATTTAATCTGCCTTCTCTCACTTGAGAACAACAGAGACAGACCATCACTCATGGCCACAATGAGTAAACTTGGTCAATTACAAATCTTTGGTTTGGGTTGAGTGATCATTTCTGTAGTGTTATGTGCTGTGGGAAATGATTGCCTGCTTTCTTCTTTTTCCATAACTCAGCTATTTGTACGAAGTTGGCAGAAGACATCCTTACTTCTATGGCCCAGAGCTCCTTTACTATGCTGAGAAGTACAATGCCATCATGACTGAGTGCTGTGCAGAAGCTGACAAAGCTGCCTGCTTGACACCAAAGGTGACCCTTGGGGAGATGGGGACAGAACTGCTCTGTATACCAAACCCAGAGATTTGACCGTCTTACGGTTGACTTAGGAAATCTGAATCTCTGAATGAGACTTCTCTATGTCATTAGAAAACCTTCTTCCCTCTTACGTTACCAATGGCTTTTAGTCCTAATACCTTTCTTCCTTCTGAGATTTAGCAGTGATGGTCTAGAGAGGGAATTCTTGGATGCGTGTTTACTTGTCTTCCCACTCTTTATGGTGGTGACTTCTGGAGTGTAATAGCGTTTGTCACACTGGACAGCAAGGGCTAGTTCTTTTTTTTTTTCCTTTTTATTTTTTAGTCCTTCCTTGAGGCATTTTAATGGAGATAAAATTCAAAGCAGTGCTTTTTACTGAGGATAGATGTTGGAGTCCATTCCTTTCTTCCATCAATATTTATTATGTGAATCATTTGTTTTTTTTTAGGTACTTACTCATTTTATGAAAGGTGATGAAATAGGGACTTAGATGAATTAGTCACACAATTAAAAAGTCACTACAGGTATATATATATATATATATATATATATATATATATATATATATTCCCTGGTACATATCAGGACCTTGCCCCTGGAAATATCTCTATACTGCTTTTAAGTATCTAGAATCCTCCACTATGACCAGACTGATTTTTGTTCCCTTAGGTATCAAAATAATCATATGTCAAAAGGAGTACTTGTGAATTCAGGTGTAAATTATTTTTTAAATTTTTTATTTGGATGGAAGGTGCAACTCAGTAGCAGAGCCCTTGCCTAACACACACAAGGTCCTGATTTCAACTCCCCACCCAAACAAGTTATTTTGACATAGCATGTCTGAAGTTTTGAAGGTGTGTGTGTGTGTGTGCGCGCGTGCAAGTGTGTTTGTGTGTGTAGAAATTGCCTTTTCCAAATTTTTTCAACTGGATTTCTTTTTGTAGCTTGATGCTCTGAAGGAGAAAGCGTTGTCTTCATCTGTCCAGCAGAGACTTAAGTGCTCCAGTATTCAGAAATATGGAGAGCGAGCTTTCAAAGCATGGTACATGTTTTTTATATCACAGTTCACATCTTGATAATGATAAATGTCCAATTTACAAGATTGTGCATTTATAACATACTTCACAAAAGGTTGATAGAGGTGAAATCAGAATAACCATAATAATTTGACAATTTTGTCTCAGTGTTTTTGTTTTAAATTGTCAAAGAACTTAGAAGGCTTGTTTTTTGTCTAACAGAAGACAGGTATTTAAATCCCATTTGTTTATCAAGACTAGGAATCTCATTTTAAAAGATTAAAAACATACAGTCGCAGTCAATGTAATTAATTTACTTAATTTATTTCCCCTCAATCAGAAATTGACTGTTTAATGTCTGCATAATAGAATTCAGCCATTAACCAAGTTGGAGTTATTACTTTGACTTTTCTTACAACTCCAATTCTGTCCCTAATCTCATGTGTTTGCTCCACCCTCTCTTGCTTTTATGTTATGTAGCTGAGTCTGGGAGCATCCTTTAATATATAAGTCAAGAAAAATGTGCCTGCCCCTTTAGCACCTCTCCTGTTTGTCAATAATGAATCAACCCAACAGGAGAGAAAATGGAGATGACAGACACTGTGCATGTTCTCTAGAGACTGTCAGCAGGAATTGTCCTCACTAAGTTGTTCCTGCTATCCAAATTCTTAAAGCCAATCAGATCAATACATATAGCAACTCCAACATGAAACAACACACTGTTACATGGGCTATGGTTGGTTCTTGCAAATAAGTTTCTTTATCAGAGCTATAGAATTGAAAATTATTTTTGAAATAACGAATATCTTGGCTTTTTACATCTTGCCATAGAGCTTAGAGGCTGTCTGCTGGAACAGTTTCTTGGCAGAAGGATCCATGATAAAAACTCTCTAATTCTCTAGAAGTTCGAGAATTTTTTCCCTCCACAGACATTTAGAATTCAGAAAGGTATGTCTTAATTAAGACAAAAGATGATGAATCTTCATTTCCAGATAAGAAAACACTGTCATGTCATTATGTAATTTAACTTCATGGATCTTTTAATTTAGTGTGTTGTAACACTTTAAAATCTAAAGCCTACTTGTGGTCACATTGCTAAGATGTGACCAACCCAGAGACAGAAGCCAGGTGAGGACTCAAAACTTGATGCCCTCAGACAGCCACCCCTTTTAGGAATTCCTCTTTGATTTTAATTTTATGAGGCATTAGCTTCCCACACACCACCCACATTCTTTCAGTAGATAATTCTGCCAAAGGGAAATGTAACTATTAACTATTGTGTCAGAACTAGCATTGCAAGAAAGAGTGAATTTTTATAATTTTCTTCATTTCAGTTTTGAATTTCCTTGTTATAAATGGTATCTTTTCACTGCTTACAAACACAACATGATAATAATTCTTTGATGGGGAAATTTTCTTTTTAGGGCAGTTGCTCGTATGAGCCAGAAATTCCCCAACGCTGACTTCACAGAAATTAGCAAATTGGCAACAGACCTTACCAAAATCACCCAGGAGTGCTGCCATGGCGACCTGCTTGAATGCGCAGACGACAGGGTAAAGAGTTGTTGCATGCTCACAGTCACTGAGTGGATGTGTTTGCCTGCATCGGTGAACACTGATGGTGGTTGACATGGTCTCTGGGCTCTCCTTTATTCCACCAAGTTTCCTTGTTTTGTGGCACTTTCCAGTAACAAACAAACAAACAAACAAAAAAACAGAACAAAACAGAACAGTTTTCTGAATTGTTACATGACCCAAAACTCCTCTGTTCAGCCACATTCTGAGGAGGCTTAAAGGGAAAGAGAACAGTTACAAATGTAGATTTCTAAGATGTTTTGGGGAGAGAAGCAGGGCTGGAGACCCCACAGATTGGAGAGGCTTTTAAAGAATGACGCCCTAATACCTCCATAGTCTTTCCCCTAATTAACTGTGTGTGAAGTACATAAATATTTGCTGTGACCTCACTTTCTCCAAAGTTGTACTATTATCTCTTTCATTTCCCCCTTAAAAAGATTAAAAATATAACCAAATCTTCTTCTGCTATGATAACCCTGGAAAACTTAAGATTGATATGTTATGTATGTAAGCAGGGCCCGTAATCCTGCTCATTACTCATTATTTAATTATGCCTCATATTTTAACAAGTTATTTAGTTTTAAAATATGTACCTTGATTTTGGGAGAATACTTGGAAAAATAGCACTAAATTTTGTGGAAAAAAACAACCTGAAGTCTCTCAGTCATAGAAACATAAAGTTAATAAACCATCAAAGCTAATCAATTTAAATAAATAAATAAACAACTTGTTCCTGAACAGTCTCTCTTGAATCTTTGAGTCACAGCATCTTGAGTCTGCAGGCTCTGAAGCACTGTGTGGGTGGGAATGTGTTGCAGAAGCCACTTTGGTTGTGTATGGTCTAGAGCAGGATGAATATGATTTACCCAGGTAACAAAGGTGTACAGAAAAAATGTAGCAAAGATAACTTCTCTAAACATTTATTTTTCTTTCTCACAGGCTGAGCTTGCCAAGTACATGTGTGAAAACCAAGCATCTATCTCTAGCAAACTGCAGGCTTGCTGTGACAAACCAGTGTTGCAGAAATCCACTGCCTTGCTGAGGTGGAGAATGATGACATGCCTACTGATCTGCCTTCATTGGCTGCTGATTTTGTTGAGGATAGCGAAGTGTGCAAGAACTATGCTGAGGCCAAAGACATCTTCCTGGGCAAGTGAGTATTTGCCTTTCCTTTCATAGATTTTGTTTTGTTTTTGAGACAGGGTCTCACTGTGCTTGTAGCTCTGACTCTCCTGGAACTCACTATGTAGACCAGGCTAGACTCCCAAGTGATGGATTAAAAGCATGTGCCAAGATGCCCAGGTCCTTTCATAGTTTTGGCAGAGTTGAATAAATTAGGAAGCTACATCAAGCTTTCTTTGGAGTTACCATGACTTCTGTGGCTCCCAGGAAATTTGTTCACCCTTGTCATTCTCAGCCTTTAAAATTTACCTGAAAAGTATGTTAAGTAATTTAAAATATTGTTATGAAATCATCCATGCATTTAGCATAAACTCAATGCTCCTTACTTCACAGGGATATTTCTGGAAGTCTTTAGAAATATTCCATGAGTATATAAATTGTATTTATCACTTAATAATTCTTATAAGCATATTTCTTATCTAATGCATTTGAACATATTATGTATTATTTACTATCTCCTTACCTGTCCACCTATATCTATCTATCTGTGTAATTACAGGAAGGATATCTATCATCTATCTATCTATCTATCTATCTATCTATCTATCTATCTATCTATCATCTATCTAAACTAGTGTCATATGGATATTTATGTATATAAAACACAAACATATACATATAAACATCAATATGATACTAGCTATTTAATATTTGTTTGAAAAGACCAGAATGTCTCAGTGTAGCGAGACAGGATACAATTAATAACAAATGACTTATGTTTCCAGTAACTGCTAGAATTAATTATATAATTTTATTATTAGATTATGATTGTACCCTATGCACTAGATAGTACTTAATAAAAGATTTTACTTAAATGTAGAAGAAAAAGGAACTTTCAGCATTGTCTCTATTTACCCATTTGCTGACGTACTTTGTAGACATAATTCAAAACAAACTAGATATACAGTAAAAATAACTATGAATCAAGCATTTAATATGCATCAGTCTCTGTGTGCTTTGACAGAGTGTGCCATGTATTTATCCCAACCTACCTTGTATGAGAGATGCTATCCTTCTTTCCCTTCTATATGGAGGAGGTTAATGCACTGATAGTGTTAATAAGTTGCCCCTGCAGAACAGTAAAATACATTGTGGTGGGAAAGCTGAACCTGGGAAGAGTTATATCTGGTCCCAAGTTCTTGCTGCTCAGTGTCCTGCATTGGAACTCATTCCATTGCAGGACACCTGGAATGTGAATCACTATTGAGATTACTTGTGTGAGTCTATTATTTGCTCATCTATTTAACTCTCTATGTTCATCTTCATTAGGTTTTTGAATGAATATTCAAGGCAGCACCCTGACTACTCTGTTGCCTTGTTGCTGAGAATCGCTAAGAAATATGAAGCCACACTGGAAAAGTGCTGTGCTGAAGCTGATCCTGCTGCATGCTACGGCAAAGTGGTAGGTTTCCATAGGCCAAGAGCACAGCAGCTCCTGGCAGCACTTCCTGTAAGGAGAAAGGAAGTGATGGACTAATGAGAATTGACATATGGGTCAATTCAGATATTCTCTTGAAATGTAGGCAAGCCTGAGCTCTTAAAGTTATTAATCATTATAGGATAAACACCGATAAAAATATAAGGAAACCCTGAATACTCACTCTAGAAAGGGAAGATTTGAAGAAAGGAAGGAATCTTTACTTGCACAAAATCATTATCATAGTTTTTTCCCTTTTTATACTCTTGAGAATAATACAGAGTTAATTCAAATGCCAACTAAAATACATATTTAACTTAGATTTAAAGACAGTTAACCGATTCTCCAAATTGTCAACTATTAGCAATAATATTTTATGAGAAGTTAGGCTTGCAAGTTTCTTGTGGAGGATATAAGTGTTTCTGTCAACACACACTGGTTTCTGACTTATTTGGGCCAGAAGAGAATAATATTTTACAAAGAAGCTGCTGAATTCCAGGCATCCCTCTGTGACTGAGTCTGGAAGAGACTTTCTCATCTCAGAGACCTCAAGATCCAATTAGAGAAATTGCCTGAAAATGATGGCCCTGTCCTTTGAAGGTCTGCTGTTCACTAGTGTGATTTTAATTTCACCCACTTAGTTGGTAACAGAACTAGTTAAGTATATGTAACGCCCCTGTAGAGGGGATCCGTCTGAAGCTTAGACATTGGAAGAAATGTTGAACAAGAAAACAAGTCAGGTGACCTGGTTCAAACATAGCCATTCAATTCCAGAGCCTGAAGATTCTTATTGACTTGCACCAAGTAACCTTGCAAATAAAAAGAACAATTTAAATGTAATATGACAGACACGACAGGGAAGATCTCCTGAAGTGTCTTTGGACAGAAGTAAAGGAGAAATGCAAGTAACCTTCTTTGGGCTCTCAGGAAGGATGCTATAAACACATCTCGTTATGTTGCAGCTTGATGAATTTAAGCCTCTTGTAGAAGAGCCTAAGAACTTAGTCAAAGCTAACTGTGAACTTTTTGAGAAAGTTGGCGAGTACGGATTCCAAAATGCGTGAGTAGTTTTTCAGCTATTTTTTTCCTTGGTCAATTTGTAATTATTTAAAACAATGTTTAGGCCACCCAGTATATGGTGTTAGTAATAAAAACATATTATTGATAATCCTTATGTATCAAAAATTCTGAAGAGTAGATAACTTCCTTTATAGGAGAGGACTATATCTCTGTATAATATAAAACACTGGTCTCTTGGGAGTATACAGTTTTGAGGGCTCATAGGAAATCTTGATACCTTGTAACTGGGAGTATCCTTCGAAGGTAGGTAGAGTTTATGAGCAAACTGTAGAATGATATTTGGTAGAACAAGAAGTAGAATGTTTTGGACAGCAGAAGCTCAAGAATTGATAGAAATGCTGAACACAAAAATATAACAAAAGATTCAGATAACATTCAAATGATACATGAATAAGGGCTCCCAATTTTGATAGTCATGTGTGACATTGTATTCCTATGGAATTTCATTCCTAGAAGAGATAGAGACTGAATGCCCTGCTGGAGTAATGTCCCAGTTCCATAGAACCTTATCTATGGAGGTAAAGTG
Source organism: Peromyscus leucopus (assembly GCF_004664715.2). Lineage (NCBI taxonomy): Eukaryota > Metazoa > Chordata > Mammalia > Rodentia > Cricetidae > Peromyscus > Peromyscus leucopus. Next base: position 104,405 of record NW_023505189.1, on the reverse strand, counting down.
AAGACACATTATTCCTTATTCAGGTCATTTACATTTTTAGCATTCTTCTAATTCTAGCCTTTGGAGTTGACATGATTTCTTCACTTGAGTAGATTACAGTCATACACTGACTTTTATTATTATGGTGCATTGTTAAATACTAGATGTTATTAGATGCTAGATAATGTGTGAGGCAGTCACATTAGTTCCTTTGGTTTAATACTTGTGCTGTCTTTATTAAACCAGCCATCTTTTAAAGTTTATCATAGTGTTGATATGTGTAAGTTTGTGATAGAATTTATTTCAAGCAGCACCATGTACATTAATACTGTTAGACTAGAGAAATGTAACTCACTTCCTTATGACTATAGTACAGATCTAAGACTAAGATTATATGCTCCAGCGAATTTTCATGGCCACTTAGCTAATTCCTCAGGACAATATCTTCCTCTAATACTATGCTATCATCCTGGAAGTGAAGAACTTTGGTTCATGTGTAAAAACTATCTCAGTTGACTTGGGGTAAATTTTCTCTTGTTGAAATATTTTACACCAGACCAGTTTCCTGCCTGGATGGAACCATATAAGTTATTTTTTTTTTTATAACAGGCTCCTAGTTCGTTACACCCAGAAAGCACCTCAGGTGTCAACTCCAACTCTTGTGGAAGCTGCAAGAAGCCTAGGAAAAGTGGGCAGCAAGTGCTGTGTGCTTCCTCAAGAAAAGAGACTGCCCTGCGTGGAGGACTATGTGAGTCTTTTAAACTATGATAAAGTTAGCAGTGCTGGGTTTTTGTCTTCAGACTTTGACAAATCTAACTTTTAGGAGCAAGGGTGTGCTAATATGTTCATGTGTATATGGTAGCTGGGACATGGGCACCTATATTTAACTGAAAGATAATTTTTGTAAGTCATATGTTTGGTTTCAAAGATAAATAAATCACTATGGCAATCAAGGCTGAATTCACAGCTATTAATTCAATATGGCAATTCTTTTAGTGCATCAGAAAGTAAGTGTCTGTGATCTAGTGACTGTTCTGCTCTTCTGCCTGCCTGTTCCTTAGCTGTCTGCAATCCTGAACCGTGTATGTGTGCTGCATGAGAAGACCCAGTGAGTGAGCAGGTCACCAAGTGCTGTACTGGATCTGTGGTGGAAAGGCGGCCATGCTTCTCTGCTCTGCCTGTTGATGAAACATATGTCCCAAGGAATTTAAAGCTGAGACCTTCACCTTCCATGCTGATATATGCACACTTCCAGAGAAGGAGAAGCAGATGAAGAAACAAACGTGAGCCATATTTTCTTATTGCAGAGGTCTACATGTAGTGTAGACAGTGAGAACCATCAATTGGATAATTTTTTTTGATGCAGTGATTATATACCTTAGAGAGAATTGTTTAGATGTTGGCATTATTGAGTTGAAAGAGTGTCAACTTTTTCCTATGTGAAAAAAACATATTAAAATCTTTCATATGCATTATATTTAATACTGTGCATAAAAACCACAGAAAATGTAATTCCAGTCGAGGCACAGTAGAAAATGCTAAACAGCTAATTGGTGAATTTTTATAGATATAAAATTGGACATAGATATAATAGGAGAATTTTTTCAAAGTATGAATAATTATCTGTAATTGTTCCATGATGAATCCAAGACAAGAAAAGGCCAGAAGTTGATTTCTGAGAATAGGAAAAGAAACAGCTGGAAATATACATAGGAGGGTGGACTCCTCTGTGATCTCGGGAGAGGTTCTAACATCATGAAATGTAGCAAGAGATTGTCATCATCTTTGGGGACCTGTGATGGTGGTCCAGACCGTGTTACAAAACTCATCCCCACACAACTGTTTTACTTCGGTACTGTTTGCTCTACAAATATCAACGACAGAGACCCAGCAGGCTCTTCTTGCCTGGCTTGTTTAAATTCTTATCCCCATTATTACCTTCAAATGGGGCAGATGTTAGAGAGTCATAGTCTGTATATTAAGTGCAATGAGAGAAGTTTTTCAGGAAATTTCAGGAAACTACATAAAACCCAGAGTGACTTGCACTGATTATCCATCTGATCCAGTCCTTATTTTTAATACATAACTGTGGTAATAGTACACTTATTACCCTCATACACAGTCAAGAATATTAAGGTTGGCAATGGCATGCTTGGTCCTGGAAGCCAAAGTCACTTGGCTCTAAGATATGTCATCTTGAACTGGGGCCTCACATCTTGCTGTCTTGGTTTTCTGCATGGGAGTCAACATTTCCTTGCTCTTCCTGCCTTCTGTCCTAACGCAGGGCACTTGCTGAGCTGGTGAAGCACAAACCCAAGGCTACAGATGAGCAGTTGAAGACCGTGATGGGCGATTTTTGCAGCTTTCTTGGATAAGTGCTGCAAGGCTGACGACAAGGAGGCCTGCTTCTCTGAAGAGGTAACAGAGCTTTTTACACTGTGATATGTTCAGTTTCTGTTTGTGTGCATTTGGTCAGGTTGAGGCTGAGACACTCATATGCTGAATAATGTGATCAATCTAGATCGTGTTCACTACAGAACTGTAATACAACCTGACTTACATAGTTCTTAATTTTTATGTCCTACCACACTGTAGCATATAAAATGTTTATAAAGGCCATTCAGTTCCAAATTTATGACACTTAAGAACATAGAAATATTTGTAAAGCCCAGGATCATTAACTCATTTAAACTTGTCTTGAAATGTTACGTTTTGAATTGACTAATTTCACATGAGAGGAGAACATTTACAGTTACATGTCTGAATCATTTCACATTTCCCCCCAAGCCCTAACAAGAGTTTACTTTAGTCCTTTGGATACAACAGATATTGGCGAGCTTTGTTTTAAGAGTTCTAGGACAACTGTAGTTAAGTGATACAAGACATGTGAATTTACTTTGTTAACACTGATAACTGTGGAGGTGCAAATTCTAATAGTCTTTCTAATATTTTTCTAATGTCTATCATTTTTTTGTGTGTGTTCAGGGCCCAAAACTTGTTGCTGCAAGCCAAGCTGCCTTAGCCTAAACACATCACAACCACAAGCATCTCGGGTAAGTGTATTTGGGATTTTTTTTTAAAAGTAATCATACTCATTTTTCCTAAAATGGCTAAGATTTGCTGACCATTGGGCAAGAGTCATGTAGACTAGCACCTGCCACCACTCTTAGGTCCTCACGTTTGTTCACTGATTTGGGTTCCATATGCAGATAAGAAAATGAATACATAAAGATCTAGATCAATGCAATTTACCCAAGGGGCAGCCAAACTAGGGAGAGAAGGAGCCAAACTTCAGAATTCACTCCAGAGCTGAGGACTTAATCATGACTCTGTTATGACTTACATGATGCACTACATGGAGTCACACATGTTAGTCCAGTCAAGGGTAGTCTAAGAATAAAAGTGAAGCTATATGAAAGAACATTTTTTTTTAAAAAGTCAAAACAGTTGTGTATTGTTGATTCTACAGAGTTTGGGCCAATACTTCTGTAAATTCATTTCACTGGAAGATTCGATGGGGCTGTCTTATGGGAGTTCCTGTTTCATAATAAATGATCTCCTTCCGAATATCTGATGTGTCACACGCCAAGCTTTGACAGAATTTATATTCCTATTTCAAAACAGCTTCCTTTGAAAATGTAGATAATTAAACATAGCTATGTTGATCAATTTTGTTTGAAATATTTTGGAAGGAATTTAAAAAACAGACCAACAATGGAATAAGATAACAAACGAAAATTGTTTCTCCATATGAAAAACACATACTTATTGTGTATTCAAGCAAAGAACCTACAGATACAGGGTTATTTCAAAATTATTTCCATTTTAGAAGGAAAAGGAAATTTTGTTGCATTCTGAGAAGACAGCTTTCATTTTTAATAAATTAGGGAATAAGTAGGTTTTGAGAAATGGTGAGACTTCTGACCTGACACTTGAGGGCCCTGATGGGACCAGTGAGGAAGAGCAGGTGTCAGAACAGGCAACAGTGTATCATCTGTCCCTGAGTGAGGGAGTTAAGTCTAGGTCATGCTTTGGCTGTCTACACTGGTGAAAATTGCAACAAAAATATAAGAGATTCAATATTTCTAAAAAATAGACTTGGAAAACATATTCCATTTTGAAAAGAGCACTTACATTTCCCTTTCTGTTTTTCAGTCTACCCTGAGAAAAAAGAGAGACATGAAGACTCAAGCCTTATTCATCTTTTCTGTTGGTGTGAAATCAACATCCTAAGGAACAGAAATTTCTTTAAACATTTGACTTCTTTTCTCTGTACTGCAATTAATAAAAAATGAAAAGAATCTACTCTGTTGTTCACGACTGTATTTTCCAAAGGCATGCTCCCTCTGACAGGCTCTGGGAAGCACTCAGGTGCTCTTCATCTCCACAGCCTTGTAGGCTTCGGGAAGCACTCAGTTTTCTCTCTTCTTTTCTTCAGCAGAGAATATAGCTCCTTATGGGAAACCTGATGAAAATAAGTATCAATATTCTCCTGAGTTGTGGGCAGTGAACATATAAACTAATTTCAACATTATGAGAGTTCTGAATGAGAGTAAAAGCTTATGAACCATGGCTTTCCTTTGTCAGTGGGACTTTAAGAATGAGTTGGGGACAAAGGGGACGGGAATGGCTTTAAGAGTGGCTTGTTGAACTGATAAAGTAAGTGATCAAAAAATTTACTGCAGTTGAGATGATAGCATAAAGTCTCAAGAAGCAATGTTGGAAGAGGGGACTGGGTGATCTGGAGGGATGCTGACGGACATTGGATTGAGGAAGAGGTGACTGGGTGACTGGAGGGGTGCTGAAGGACACTGGATTGATGAAGAGAGGACTGGGTGATTGGAGGGATGCTGAAGGACACTGGATTGAGGAAGAGGGGACTGGGTGATTGGAGGGATGCTGAAGGACATTGGATTGAGGAAGGACTGGGTGATTGGAGGGTGCTGAACACTGGATTGATGAAGCAAAAGAGTTGGGTGGTGAAAGAGTTGTATAAAAATTTAGAAGTTACTTTCGATGCTAGATTCTTTTCTCTGTTCTAGGGGGCGATTGTTCATATATACTCTGGTCTATGAATTTTGTAGACTTAACCCAAGCATTGTCTATGAATTACAAACATAGTCATTTACAGCCATATGAAATTTTTATTTTATATCCTTGGTTTCAAATTGTGCCTATTATTCTACAACTGGCTCTTAGTGATCCTTTATAGTTTCATTTAAAGCATGATACTTGAAAAGATGAGGAGACCCATGTAAAGAAAGGTCCTTTTCAATCCTCTTATACGCCACACTCCCCTCTCTCTCAACCTGTGCTTTGGCTTCCTGATGAAAGTATCCAAGACAGGAGAAAGACTGGAAGGATAGAGTGAAGATTGGGACCTGGTGTGGTGGAAACCAGGAAGTATAGTAGACTATTTTGAGTAAGAAGTTGCTATTCAACTGGACCAATAGGGGCCAGTCTAGATGCACTGTCTGGAAGACACTGCCTCAGTAATCACTCCTAGATACCAAAGGGGAACTTCACACTTAGAGAGACTTGTGCTCCACAGTGCACTCTTCCCTGAGCCTCCACTTCTCCTGCTTCCCATAGAGTCAACATCTGAAACTAACGAGCTCAGGTCAGCTCTGGTTTTGCAAGGTCAGCCTTTGGGGATAATTCCCATCTGTCTATCATCTAGCTGTTTGTCTCTGTATTTTGCTTCATGATTCAGAAGGCTGGGCTACCAGAATATTGCAGGCCCACTGGTGTGTGTGTGTGTGTGTGTGTGTGTGTGTGTGTGTGTGTGTGTGTGTGTGTGTCCCCATGTGTGTTTGTATATGTGCATGTATATGTAAAGTTGATCTCATAACACACTGGAGACATGATATGATGTCAATATGATTTAATACTGGGATGTTAGTTTAATTACTTATTTCTTTAAAGGTGCGTTTGCCAAGTATCTTCCCTGTGAAGTTATTACTTTTACCTTTACATAGTCTTTTTGGGGAAGCAAACCATTATACAGCTCACCCACAAAAATGAGGCATGAAAGGTATTAAACTTCTGGAAGAGGGACATCTACATGCCTCAGTAGAATTCCCCAGGAAGACAAATTTACTTCACAGTTATTCAATTATTTTATACCAAAATGAACACAATATTCTTTCTGGATTTGGGCAATAATGCAGTTATATATTTTTATTACTCAAATTATCACAGCTTTGGATGTTTGGCCTCCTTTCAGGTGTGCTATTGTATCCCTTTCAGGTGTCTGCATTGTGGTGATATTTTATGTATGCTCTAACAAATAAAGCTTTCCCAAACATCAGAGGGCAAAACCAGCCACTAGTTACTCCTAGAGGCCAGTTTGTGGTGGCACACACCTTTAATCCAGCACTTGGGATCTTATGCCTTTGTTCCAGTACTTGGGAGGCACACATGCCCTTAATCCCAGCCCTAGGGAGAATGAGCAGAAAAAGTGATATGGCTGGATGGAGAAAGGAATATAAGCAGGAGGAGACAGGAACTCTTTTTGGCTTAAGAGTTGGTGAAGTGAGTGGTAGCTGTGGCTTGTTCCTTTGTCTCTCTGATCTTTTGGCATTTACCCTGATACCTGGCTCTGAGTTTTATTAAGACCAATTAGGATTAGTGATACACTGCATTTCTTCATTTTTAAGTATTTTTTTGCTTCCTGACATTACAAGTTGCTGCAGATTCTGTGTTTTCCATCTCAGTCCTTAGAGCAGCCGTTTCCAAGCTGCCCTGATTTCTTTCATTAAAGAACGGTATTGCAAAGATCTGAGAGGCTTTGTCCCTCACTAGTGAGGGCTCACTGTTTCTATGACTTTGTAGAGAATAGAGCCAAGAAACATTAAGTATATGGATACATATATGTGGATGTACACACATGTAATCTATCTTATCTATGTATCTATCTATGTATCTATCTATGTATCTATCTATGTATCTATCTATGTATCTATCTATGTATCTATCTATGTATCTATGTATCTATGTATCTATCTATCTATCTATCTATCTATCTATCTATCTATCTATCTATCATGTGTGTGCATATGAGTTCCACCTGATAACTCTAACTTCCATTTCAGAACCACAGGCTCATCCCAACTTCCCCTCTTGCTAATCCATAACTCCTCCTTTGATAGTGGGGATTTTCTTCCCACTATCTGCCCTCAATTTACATATTTGTTTCAATCCCAGGATATATGTTAAAGAGCTTCAGAATTATTGACTCATATTTCCATGAGAACTATTAACAACTAGAGTACAGTACTTACATGCAATTTCTTTTGTCTTTAACCTTACGGGTTTTAGTCAAAACATTGTTTTTCACAGTCATTTAGGCAAATTTTATTTTTTTTCTCTGTTCTCTTTAGTAAGGTGATGGTTGCTTTGGGTCAAATCACATTTACACTGGGTACAAGATGGATTTAAGCTCTGTCTCGACTGATTCTTTGGCTTATACTGCGCAGAAAGGGCCATCATGTCTCTTTTCTATATTTCAGCAAGAGAAGCCTCTTTTGATAGTATAAAATGGTGCAGAGAAGGAGGCAAATATCCTCTGCCCAGTTCACTCTCTGCTAACGTTACCTCGGGCATTCATTCCAATCTCTCCACCAACTCCATTTTAGTGGCCACAGGCGTCAGGGGTGATGTGGCTATCTCTTCCCAGGGCTTTGGAGCCTTCTGCTCTGCCACACTCCTAGACCTTTTTAATTGGCCCTGTCTTGTTTTTATCCTGTGTTTACGTTTTGTTTCCTCAAGCTGGTATTACCCTTGCAGGAATATAATCACTTCTCTCACCTAACAGTAGGCCTTGTAACTGTTCTTTCTTTTGTCTGTAAGAGTGGAGTGAGCAGCGACACTGAGCACAGTGCAGGAGTGCTACGACTGTGGACCAAGACTTTAGAAGGAAACAAGAATAGAAAGGGTATTGTTAGATGTTTATGTTAAAGAAATCTGAATAGTAAGAGACATGCACTATGGTTTTCATCAAAGACACATAACAGTAACATCTAATATAGTTAACAGAAAACAGAATTCATAGTGACATAATCAGTGGTATAGAATAAATAATGATGTTATGGACATAAATTAAATACATAATAAAAAGAATATAGTGGCAAGATGATTAATTTGTATCAATATAGATTCCTCAGAGCCCTTAAATCATCAGTCACAACATTATTATATTTTTCATGAGGTTGAAGATACAAAAATTGGCTAAGAATATGATGTATTTGACACTAAGAAGACAGCACAGTCATGTGTTATTTATTGATTATGGAGTCAAGGGCAGAGTATGTATATAATTGTGGCCTCACAAGATTAAAATGGCACTGAAAAATTCCTTTCACCTAGCAATGTAGCTGTCATAGTATCATGATATAATCACACAAACCAAAAACCACAGAATCCTGAATCATCCTTGACTTCCAAAACAGCAAATATAGTAAATTTAACTTATATGAATTTGAGTCATGCAAATTTGCTCTTTATGATAATAAGAATTAATTTTATCTTAAAAATGTGAAATAACAATAATTACCCCAAAGTAGATACATCAAAACCTTCATATTCATTAGTGACAAACCTAGTTCATCTTTCATATGGTTGTGTCACTGTTGCCTCAGTTGGTCTGATCCAGGATTATCCCGAATTGCATTTGTGATGTGAACACATAGATGAGCAATACTAAGAGATGAGAATAGTTCCATGGCACTGAAAAAAAGAGCATTAGCATTTTGAAGATGCCTATAAAAAGGAAGAATTATCTTCTGACTAATGAAAATTGATCATATTATTACATTTGATGATTAATGGGTAGGTGAGTAATAAACTTTTTTTCCATCTTATTTCATTCATGGAAATCTTGTTTAATTTCTTCAACTCTAGACTATAAACTTTAGACTGGCCAGCAGTTTAAATATTATATGCAAGTGATGTCTTGTTTCCATATTTGCTCTATATCTTTACTCAGTTACTTCTTTTTTCCTAAATATGTTAGACTGATTCCGTAAAAATTAGGTCTTAAGGATCTCAAGAGAGGAGCTGAATTAAGGAGCAGTATCACAAGGGCTGTATTGCTTGGATGTCATAAGTAGAGAACGAGTCCATTTCTATTTGAAGGAGGAGAAGTTCTCATTCATCCCAACTAGGGTGGCTGGGGTTGTGATTAAGAAGGACACAGTTGAGACTCAGGAATCACAAACTTTCTAGTGATTGAATCAGCACAAGATAAAGCTGTGGGACAAGGTTAGTCCAGGTCTTTGGAAAGCTGTAGAATATAAAGCTCAGAGTTTGGCTCCAACAGCCGTCAAGTAGAATGTGTTCCAAATTAAGATGCTTCTGCACTGTGGGGAATACAACCTCTTCTTTCTGTGTCTTCACACACACACAGAGAACAAGCAGCTGCTCAGATGTCCCTTGTCAGGAAGGCACTGTTCAGGGAATTTTTTTTCTGAATGACACGTTAACAATAAGCTGCCACTCAGCTTTGCAATTTGCCACATTTTGAGTGTACACATCAATTTCCATATTCTTGTGTGGCAACCTAATATTCAAGGTGATTGTAATTGTTAAGGCATTTGGAAAGTTATTAAAGCCACAGCGACTCTGTTCTTATGGATAGATTAGTGCTTTTGCTTTGCTTGTTTTTTGTTTGTTTTTGTTTTTGTTTTTTTTTCTGAGAACTGGTCTCACTATATGGCTCCGGTTGACCTCAAACTTGTGGCAATCCTCCTCTCTGAGCCTACTGAGTTCTGGGATGACAGGCATCTGCTGTCACAGCCAGCTTATAAGTATTCTCATAAAAGAGGTTAAGGGATGCTCCCAGTTCAGGATGTGTTTCCATCTCTTCTGCCATTTATGGTACCATGTTTGAATAATGGCTCTTCACCAGACATGAGTCAACAGGGACCACGCGATCTTGAACACCCAAGCCTCCAGAATAGAAAAACCATTTCTATTATTTACAAATGTCCCATCCAAGGCATTTGGTGAGATCGGAAAAAAAGGAAGACACCAGGGAAAAGGAGTACCAGCAGTGACTGGTACAAGGCCCAGCACTCTTGTGGTGTTTGTTACATCCTGTCATTGCTATAGTGGCTGAAGAGGTGGGCTCCATTTGAAAATGTTGTCACCAGACAAGTGCTTAGGAAGGAATTCTTCTGTACATGGTTCCAGATGTGGTGTTCCAGATGGGGCGTTCCCTCAAGCGGTTTATAGTTTGGCTGTGTGGACCAACTTCCTACTTTCAAGGACCCATACCCAGCCTGTCCAAAGCAGCCAACCTGGAGAAGGGCAAATGCTGCTGGTAGACTGTACATTTCTGTGAAACCGATTTTCAGTCGGCCCTCCATTGACATTGCTGTATCTCTGCTTGACCTATATTGATGTCTGAGTTGACCTTTATTGACCTTGGGCATATTTCTGTCCTTTTAAGTTTGACAGGTAGCTCAGTTACTCAATCTGCCTCTGAACTCTTTTACTTTGTTCCGGTGTGGAGGAAGAAAAACATATTTTCTCCTCTAAACACCAAAGATCCAAAGATAAAATGCCTTTGATGAAGAAAAACAGTCTTTTTTTTTTTCCATTTTGATTTTCTTTTGAGCAAAATATGTTGACAGACAATATGAACGGTGAAGCATTCTCCTTTACAGCAGGGTCTGTGTGAACTCAAACTAAACAAAATCGACTAAAACCAATGAAGGGGACAGATATGTGTCAGCTAGGAATAGATGTGAAGAGACAATGAAAAAACCCAGCTGAGAAGACATGGGGAGGCTTGTCTTGAGTCGTCTGGTGGTGTTTACACATCATCACAGTAGAAGTGTCTTTCCATGTTGACTCATGGTTCCTTAATACAGTCCTATGTTAGGGCTTCCCTGAAAAAACTATGGGGAGGGTCCTCATATGTTCAGGAAACATGCATAGGATAAGTAAAGAGAATTTAGCAGCATCAGAGAACAGGGAAGAAAATGTCAAGGCAAAGGTTGAGCTACTCTCTTAATCCTTGAGTTCTCAGAAATACGGAGAATATAATGGCCAATGGGTCTGTTTCTGCCCGCGGATAACATGAATATGGGATAACACAGATAACAAGAATATGTAACTAAATCTGCAGAGTAAGTATGGCTGTAGTGGCCTGGAATACTACTTAGAGTTGGAGTATGACTGCTTTGCTGGATTCATTTTAAAATCTGAAGGTGACAGCTACTGGCTTCCTCCCAAGATGCATCCACTTCTCATATATGTTCTGATGCCTGTGGAGACCTAGAGTTTACTTAAAGTAATAACAGTTCAGTATGTTCTGTTACCAAAAGAGTAGGAGAAGTGAGCTGTTCATTGGTGTTAATGAGTGAGTGAGGACCATGAGGGCATAAATCCTGACTACAATTTGATTCAGTTCATTTGATTTCTATTTTTAAAGATTATGTTTTTAAAGATCTGAAATACATTGTATTTCAGATGTGGTGCTAAGCACCATGGTAAATCCAAGAAGTTAATCATCAAGGAGGAGTCTGGTGGCTCACAAAAGACTATGGTTTAGGATTATGTATGACATTCCATAAGAAAACAATCTATAGACTGTTAGAAGTTGTCAGCCAGTGACCTTTTTTAATGAGAAAATATAGCTCTCTATAACTCACAGAATACTATGTGATCTATACCTTGAAGGGTGGTGATAGGTTATTATAAACATTGATGGGTAAGATACTAGAAGTGTAAGAACTATGTTTTCAGAAACACACACACACACAAATACAAAAGGCAAAAAGGATCCCAAAAGAGAGAATCATTTTTCTGCCAACTCACATGTGTGGCCTAACTGTATACATTCTAACACAAATGGCGTCCTAAAAATGATAATATTTATCCTCATCTTTTTAGAAATGTTTGTAGCTGTCCAGCATTTAGAATACATTATTCTACCTCCACATGAAAATAAACTTGAGAAGTATTATTTTTTGTGACATAAATGATAAAATCCAGAATCATCCGTATTGAACGATTTGCTGAATTCCGTTTGGCTAATAATTGCACAACAAGATTAGAATCTTTTTGATGGCAAAGTTCAGTTTGCTGGGCCATATTGCACCTAGGAAGACTGAAGGATTTATGACAAAGTAAACCAAACAGGAATTAGAGCAACAGAAAGTATTTGCCAGGAACTCTGTACTTAGGACTCCGCTTTGAGCAATGACCCCCCAGGGTTTAGCACTGTTTGCAGTCAGCATACACACGGTGGTTCAAAGCTCATCTTTATCTCTTTTTGCAAATTTTGCTGTCTGTCTCTGGTTCTGCTCACCTCCTCACCCCAGTTTCTCATCCACTCCCACCTAGAGTAACCCCCTGTAAGCTAGAGATATTCCACTATCCTTCCCCTTCTTGTAGTTCTAGTTCTGGGGATAGGAAGCAATATGCCAATGCCCACTGTCAACTTCTTCACCCTGCAAACCAGGGTGTTGTGCCCATTGCACTCCTGAGAGCGAAAAGCTAGCTTGGATCGCACAAAACACTATCCAGGACCATTTGGGTAAATCACTCGCTGTCTCTGTCTTTCTCTGAGACTCAGTGTATGCGAACTTCGTTTCTGAATCTATCATTTTTTATTTTACTTCATTCATGTTCCCATCAGCAATACTTTCACCCACGTGGCTTACTAGACTGCATGCTGCAGTCGTTTCTTAATTGGTCTTGTTTCCTTTAACAACAGTGGAGACATTTTCACAATACAAAGATGATTTTTTTTTTTTAAATCAGCTTTGCTTTGTAGTACTCCCACCGTCTTAAGATGAAGTGTAATTGTCATAAGTGTATCATCTTAAACATGATAAGGTCCTTGAGATACGGCCTCTACCAGCCTCATAAAAACAAACAACAAACAAACAACTCCCCCTATGAGGTTGGTGAGATGGCTCATAGGGTAAAGGCACTTTGCCACATGAGCCCAACAACCTGAGCTCAACCCTGGGTACCACGTAAGAGTGGAAGGAGAGAAAAGAGTCTATAAAATTGTCTTCTGACTGCCACATGTGTGTGCCAATGTCATAATATGCCTCTTCTTTTTCTCTTTCTCTCTCTAGCATGTGCGCACATGTGCACACACATATACACACATACACATACACACATACACAAACACACGCTTGCACAATAATGAGGTTTAAAAAAATTTTAAATTCCTTCTGCAGGGTGAGTTTCATCCCTTCTTTCTTTCTTCTGTGTTATGGAGGAGTTGCACCCAGCTCAGTGAGCTAGAAGCTCAGTGAGCACTCTACCTCTGAGCCACAGTCCTGCTGAGTTCTGTCATTTCTGAACTCTGTGTTTCATAGACACTGCCTTTCCCCCCATTTCTTAGACATGCCATTCTCTACATCACCAATGGGCCTTCTTTTGTTGCCCTTTACATTCCTGGAAGTTAGCCTCTTTACTTAGCCTATTTACTTCTTTTTTTTTTTTTTTTTTCAGGTCTCTCTGAAATGTTGCTTCCCCCAACAATACTTCACCTGACCTATCTGAAGAGGCCAGGAGCTCTTTTCCCTCCATATATCACAGCATCCATCATACAACACGGTAGTGTGGATGCAGTCATCAGCACACCTGCGAGATGTGGTCTCAGTCAGTGATGCTGCCCGACTCTTATTTGCTGACTCTTCCCATCCGAGAACGGAGTCTTCGATACAGACTCCACATTTTTTTTTTGTTGAATGGATAAATAAACCCCATCTACTGAGTTTTACTCAGTGCCAGGCCATATTCTGAGCCATTAATTCTTGTTCATTTGTTTAAACCCTAATTCATTAAGAAGGTACTAGTGTTATCATAAGGGTTATAGATGAATTTGTTGAAAATAAAGCCTGGGTTGAGTTGCTTGCCTGATGTCACCTGGCTGACAGCTGGTACAGTCAAGGCTAGAATCTTTCTTATACAAAGTCCAGTCTATCAGGCCATCTTGGTTCCACGTGGTTTCCTGGGCTTAGGAAGTAGAGCAACGGGAAAGAATTTGGTGTGAGCTCAGCATTTGCGGCTGAGCCTTGAGCAATGACACACACGGGCTTACGCTTGTTTGCAATTGGGATTAAGAGAGTTCGCACAAAGTCATGGAGCAGATAAGTGAGGGGGCAAAATTTCAAACCCAGTCGCCATCTCCGCTGTGACCCTGGGTTGCCAGTCTGGTCACATGCTTTGGAATTGCGGAGAGTCACACCACAAAGGCAGAGTGCAGAGAGGGATGAAAGGATGATGCTAATCCATCAGGCCCTGGGCTGATCTGGGCTGTTCCTCCTGGTTTAGGTGTAGAAGCATGCCAGTGACTTTTGGTGGCTGGTATATAACATGCTTCTGTCTTGATATGTAGTAGCTTTCTGTAGTCACTTGTATATTTACAGACATAGTCACAGTTTTAAATATAATATTTACCAAATCTTATTACACATGATCTATTTAGCATGAAAAGATGACAAAACTGTGCACCTGGCCTTGCAGATTACACACATACTAGCATACAAACTTGAAATAGGATTTGTGAAGTTTAGGAAGATCTCACAGTGGCCAGGAATGATGGAGCACACCTATAATCTGAGGGAAGCTGAGGTAGAAAAACCACAAACTCCAGAGCCAGCTTTCCACAACCAACCATCCAAATAATTGACCAACCAAGCAGCCAAACTAAGGCAAACATCTCAAGCATATACAACCTGGAATTTACCAAACGGAAACTCTTCTTCACTTTAAACCTGTGTCATGGGATAAATGCAATTCGTTATCCACTCAGCAAGTGTGGAGTCCTGCTTTGACACCACACTCTGGACCGGCTTTGGAATTGATTGTCTGAGTTGGGGCGAGCTGTGTAGAGTTGAATTATCAAACTATATTTCAGTTCTTTATGCCCAGCACTTCATGATGAGAGCTTTTCAACCATTCTTCACAGCGCTCTTGTCATCATGTATTTGGGTAAAATCCAATAGTAGGGCATTGCCATCTCACAAATGGCTGGAAAGGAGAGCCAGCCCCTTGTTAGTGGGTATCCAAGCTGGGTCTGTGCCTGTGATTAGAATCTCTTCAAAAGATGAAACATAAGGTGGTCTGATGTCAGCAAGTGAGAACAAATAAAATTGGAGCAGCACAAAAAGCTCAAAAATCAGCATTGGTTATGTTATGATAAATGTTTGCATCTGAACTACTGTTGTGATTTAAACCTTTGTTTAAGTATCAGGAAACTTGATACGTTATGCACAGTCTAAAATGTACTCAGTTTACTTAAATCGTTCATTGCTATTTTATTTAACAAGGAGGGAGGGTAAGAGCGGGGAGAGGGAAGGAGTGGAAAAGAGGGAAGGAGAGAGGGAGGAAGGAAGAGAGTCTTATTTACTTGCAATCTAGAAACTGTTTAGATTCTGTGGCCTATCATTGCTGTGTTTTAGTCTAGTTATTTTGAGTAGAGTAAAGGGAACTGGTATGGCCTAACAATAATGTCCATACTGTGTATTTGTTTTTTTCTGTTTCCTATTAGTAATACATTATGAGAATCTTTCCATTACATTAAATATTGCTCCACAAAATTGGTTTAATAGCTGCATTTCACTCCATTTTATGAATGCATCACATTCATTTTCTAGTATAGGTCATTTGTTTTTATAATCATGCTTTAAAAATAACTGCTCATGGATAGACACATGGCACTTTCTGTTCTTCCAGAGGACCTGGGTTTGATTTTCAGTGCCCACATGGAAGCTCACAACAATCTGTAACTCCAGTTTCAGTGGATCCAACACCCTCTTTTGACCTCCTTAGGCGACAGGCATTCACATGGTGCACAGACATACATCCAATCAAAACACTCAAACACATAAAATACATGTTTAAAAATGAATTTTAAAAATAATAAATGTATTCAATAAATAAATTGATCACATATGAAGTCTTAGAAGCATGATACCTGGATCTTAAGTTCCACAGGTTCTGACTTGTTGGTCTGAGTTAATAGTTTAGGTAAGCATTGGAATTTTTAACAGTTCTCCAGCAACTCTAATGTGTAGAGAAATTAAAAATCCTCATAGATTCTGTGACATAGAGGGTGAAGGTATGAGAAGGGTTACTTTTAGGGTCAGAAGTATATCAGTGCCAATTTTTTTAGTATTACCTTAATCATCTTGAGCTGCAGAGTGGATGATGGAGCTGACCCACTTGCCTGTGACATACATACAGAATTGTGGATAATGGAGCTGATCCACTCTCTGACATACATGCAGAATTGTGGATGATGGAGCTGACCCACTCTCTGACATACATACAGAATTTATTCATTGGCAGATTAAATTAGAATGGGACTTTGGTTCATTAATGGTTTATTGCTGTTTTCTGTGTTTAAACCATACACAACACACTAAATAAAATATACCTGATTGACAAATATTTTTGAGCTAAATAATAATACTATAATCAAAGAAATATGTCCATTAATGAAAGAGTCTGAACTAACAAGGCAATATGTTCAGAGCCTAGCCATTATGATACATATTTTTATTCTTTTTTAAAAAATTAATGCGTTCTTAGTTACACAATAAGTTCTGGTCATCTTTTCTTTATGGCTACATCAATGTTTTTAAGTTGGAATAAATGAATTATTCTTCAGTTTAGGGGGAATTACCTAATTGAACAGTGTCTAGGTGGAGAAGAACATTTGCAGCGTTTGCAAGATGTTTTTCTGTTTTGCACTCTGAAGTGGTCTCTGTCCTTTGAACATAAGACACGAATGACCCCTCTGCTGTTAATTATTGGCAAAATTGCCCCATTTCAACCTAAGGAAATAGAGCAATATGTTTGCTAAGAGATGGTTACTAGTTAACAGGCGTCCCTTAAGAAGGTATAAAAGAACACTAGCAGGACTGCTCCCACATGCCGCTCTTCCACCACTGGCTAGCCCGGAGAAACTAGCAACCATGAAGTGGAGGGTATCCATTTCTTCGTCTTTCTGCTAAGGTTTTGCTGAACCCAAAACGCTGCATAGAAATGAAGTTTGGAATAGGTAAGATGCTATATAACTCGGGAGCTATTTTTTCTATAACAAAATTCTTAAAAATTCTCACATTTGCATCTCTTCAGGCGTCTTGATTTAGGCATCGTATTTACTGTTATAGACGAGGAAAAATATTTAACTGGTGGATAGATTTAGATGAAGGGTAAATGTAATTTTACAAGAGGCTTATGAAACCACAGTAATGTTTAGCCCAGTCAGTTTTTTGTACATTCCATGATCAATCAATTTTTTGATATTATTTAATTTATTTAATCTCATATACACATTTAATATCATGTATATGAAAAGAACATTATACACGGAAACCAGGCCACAGTCCTAGCTCCTTCAGACCGACAAAAAAAGGTAACATTTTTATTCTCAGTAAGGGCTAATTGTTTGACTCCGGTGAAAAGCATCCCTATGAATGAGCCAACTGCAGCATAATTATGTCCAAAGGCTGCTAAAATAAGTCATAACACTGTACTATTAGGGAGCCAAATAGTTTAGGGAGTCTGAAATATGAGTATTAGTGGTAAGTCTGCAATTGATCAGTTTTGGTTAACCTTTGTTCCTTATTTTTCCCAAGTGTAAAATTAAGATATCTAGACAGGTGGTTCTTAATAATTTTCAGTTCTAAAAGTTATAGTTTGGGTTTAAATTCAACAATGATTGCTTTCCAGCTGAAATGATCACGTGTCAAAATCTCTTTTGTTTCGCAGCTTCCACGTTAGATGCTCCCCAGTGCTCGACAGAGAAGAATATACTTAACCTGTAAGTTTTGCTTTGCATTGCAGATACACCATGCCAAAAAAAAATCTTTAGATAAACTGAATATACATTGTTTTTAAATTACAAGAGGGAATTGGACAATTTTAAGGCTTTGCTGATACTGAATATCAAACAGACATGCAAAAATGCTTGAACTTTGGGCAATGCCTTGCATGCTAACCTATGGAATTCCATGAAGCAAATCAAATCAGATTTTCAGAACTGAAGATTAATTTTTCAGCAGTCAGTAATAGCTCTGTACGGGCGCAGAAATCTGTCTTATCAGAACCAATAGAAAGACTGCAACATTCACTAGTTTGTAGACTGCTTCATATCAAGTCATAGGGAGTAAAATATCTCTATTTTTGTTATTTGTGGAGGAATTTTTATTCCTTTAAATGTTGCCTCTGTTCTACCCATTTGAAATTTATAGTAAGGAATTTAAACACATGTGGTTACTGGTGATATTTATATGCAGAAACCTGAACACACATCACTTTGAGTCTGTCTGAGACTACCACAATCTAGGACTGGAGATCAGCCACAATAGGAGCAAACATAACTGGAGGTCTAATGACTTAATCTTTGCTTAAATTAAGCAAGAAAAAAAAAAAAACTTTAAAGAATACAGGTCTTCGCAGTTACCAATGTATCACACTGAGCAGCAGTCCAAAAAGGAGGATGCACGTTTTTTGGAAATCTGCTTATTTTGACTTGTAAGAGTTAACATCCATCTTTATGGATGAGGATAACAGAAAGACAGCTGACATTCATTTCTGAGGGACTAGAACCTGATTTCATGCAGACTTTTAGCAAAGGGTGTCTTCTGAACAGATCAGAACACAAGCCACCAACAGGAAAAGCTGTGCTTGGAAGGCAAGTGTGACCCGAGTCTAGTCCTTAAGCCTCCGCATGTGGTTTTATTTCAGCGCAACCATTGCTTTACCAGTTTATTCCGGAAGCCACTTTCAAGGAAGTAAGCAAAATGATAAGCGATGTGTTTGACTGCGATTAAGAAACCCACCAGTGATGAGCAGCATGGAGGGTGTTTAGAAAACGAGGTGAGTGAACAGAAAGAAAAGCCCCTTTGAAACTCGACCAAATTTAGGCTGTAGAAGAGAAGGTACCGGGAAGATGTGCTCTTAGTTATTTGGAAACCTGTTGTATGAAAGCAGCGTTCCATCGGTCCTGGAATCCTGAGCAGCACTGTCGCAGAGCAGGTGGCTGCTAAAGAGAGCCAAGAGTAACAACAATAGCGACTCAGAGCTACGGTTACACAGTAAGATTATCTGAGCAACCATGGACACATTCTCTTCTTTGAGCATTCATACCTACAATACACAGACAGGGTGACATTAAGTCCATTTAGAAGTCGTCGTGGAGATTTACATTAACTATGAATGGCAGGTCATTTCTCTTGTGCACACAGTGTGGCTGACGTCTCTCTAGGGATTACTGCAAATGCATTGCTAATCAAAACACCACGTGGAAGATGATGTTCACCAATCAGAGCATCGGTCCAGTGACCTAAGAGAACTTAGCTGCAGCTTATCACCAGAATCCCTGTCTAATTTTATAAATGTTAAATCACTAAATTACACAACAATCTCTATTATATAATCATGATTTTATATAACATTACATTGTTATACTATTTTTTTAAAAAGATTTATTTATTTATTATATATACAGTGTTCTGCCTGCACTCCAGAAGAGGGCACTAGATCCCATTACAGATGGTTGTGAGCCACCATGTGGTTGCTGGAAATTGAACTCAGGATCTCTGGAAGAAGAGCCAGGGCTCTTAACCTCTGAGCCATCTCTCTGGCCCCTGTTACACTATTTTTATGATAATAATAATTAAATTAATCAAATCTCTATCATAATTCTCCGAGGCTGGAGGACAATTTTTTCTGTGCAGGAAACTGGGGCTCAGAAAAGTCACTCCTTTAGGAACTATAGTTTGGCAGAACTGAGGTTTAAATGGGGACATCTGCCTCCAGAAATAAGGTCCTTAGCAGGCTGCTCACACTGTTCAGCACAGCACAGTGAGTGTGAGGCCCATAGTAGGTTCTTCGGGTTGTTGGATATAGCGAATATACAGGCGCATCAATATCTGGTAACTGGGGTAAATCAGAACTTCAGAAAAACCAAGTGTAAGTACACAGTTGTCCTGGTATAAAAGTTCATTATGAAATAGTTACTATCCTTTAGTTTGCCTTTTGTATGGAAACGGACTTTATACTTGTTGAAATTAGCAAGTTTGGGACAAAATCCCCAGAGCTCTGTCCCAGTGGAGTTGAAGTAGCCAAAATGTTGTGTGTCTGGGCACTGTAGAGGAGATCTTTTTAAATGTATATTTTAAAATGCATTCTTTGAGACTTTTATACAAACTATTTGAATTACGTTCATGTTCCAAGCCCTCTTTCCAAGTCCTCCAGACTACCCTTACTGCTACATCTCTGTCTCAGTTTGTTTCCTTTAAAAAAAAAAATCCATGGTGTCTTCCAGTATGTGCATGGGCACAGGGCCATCTGCTGGTACATGTGCCAAGGGCTACATCCTAAAGAAAACCTACTCTTTGTCTTCTAGCAGGCAACAACTGCCAATAACTCCTCTGCAAGGGCTGGGACTTTGTGAGGAGTTTTGACTAGCTTGATTTTGTGCAGGTCTTGTACAGACAACCATAGCCATTGTAACTTCATGTGTACAGTTGCCCAGTCATGTCTAAAAACAGTTTTGCAGAAGTCTTCTTGCAATCTGTGGCTCCTACCTTTCCTCCCTCTTTCCCAATGGACCCTGACTCTTGCAGGCAGAGAATGTTCCTCTCTCTTTAGATGTCTCGTTTAGTCTTCTGAACTTTGGCAGCTGTCAGTCTCTGTATTAATCACCATCCACCACAAATAGAAGCATCAGGGATGCAGGCTGAGGCCTGGACGAGGCTCCAGCTATAGCGATGAGGGTTTAGAAGGCAGTCCAATACTATGTCCATTCAGTAAAATAAATAAAAACAGGTCCTCTCTTAGGGCCTACGGCATACTCAACCATGGGTTCTTGGTGCAGTTTACATTGCCAGGCACCAGTCCTACATGGAGAGAGTAGGCCTGATATCCAATCAGATTTACCCTTGTAACTTCACGCCCCTGTTGCACCAATGGATATACCTTAGCCAGGCTAATGGCTATTGTACACTTAACAATTGTACAGTTTATAGCTGGGTAAAAGTATAGATGAGATGACTTTTCTCCCCCAGCAGCTTTCACAGTACCTTCTGGCCTATGAAATCCAGCCAGTAGGAAAGCAACCTCAGCTGCTTCCTAAAACTCTTAAAGTTTATGAGTTAATAAGAAGCCTTGGTTTATATTTTTGTTTTTGTCTTTCTCTGTTAGTCAGTTAAGAACGTGTGCTATGAATCATGCAAAAACCACTTCTTATTGTAAAATTTTTTTTGTTCGATTAGAGTTCAGGACAGTGTTCCAGACTGGGTGATTTGTCACCTCCAACTCAAAAGGTTTATTTTAGAAGGGTGGATCGAGACAAGCATGGTGGCATAGTCCTATGACTCAGTGCTCAGGAGTCTGGGGCAAGTGAGTTTCAGGCTAGGAAGGACCATCTCATGAAGAGACACTGTCTCAACCATTTAGAGAACATCAATAATAGAAGTTGATATTGAGAAGTAGAGTCTTTAGTAAGACTAAAAGATTTAAAAAATATTAGCAGTTATAATAGTTAAAGATTTTCCTAAAATGGGCAAAACATGCATTTTTTAGAGGCTTTCTTCAGATCTTGTCCAATCTCAATGAATTTAGGCACTAACGAAGAAAGCATTTTAAAATATTGTAGCTAAATCTGTAATTATGACTAATGAAGGGTGGTTCTATTTTTTAGTCCACTTTGAAGTTGTTTTTACTTTTAACTGAAAATAATATTCAATTTTAGATTATCATCCTGTTGTTATAAGGCAACATGGAATGAATATATATAAAACAATGAGGAAAGTTTCTATTACCTTGAGGCCAAATTTTTCATGAAATGAAAGAGTAAAATCACTTAACTTAAAATTAAGATAGGAAAGATAAACTATTACATGGACTCCTTTTCTTTTAAAATAAAATAGCTATGTCTTATGTGCTACCCAAGGATGTAAATTAGAAGCCCTTTACCCAAAAAGCTACCAAGGAAAGTCATCACATCAGACTGAGAGGAAACATATTGAGCACGTACAGGGAATTTTCTTAACTTACTGGCCTCATTTCATTAAAAACCAGATTCTTCTCTTCTCAGATATCTGTGTTTGTGGATGAAATCTGCCATGAGAAGGAGATCTCTGACAAGTATGGACTCTCGGACTGCTGCAGTCAAAGTGGGGAGGGGAGACACCAGTGTCTGCTTGCGCGCAAGAAGACTGCTGTGGCCTCTGTCATGCCCTTCAGCTTTCCAGAACCTGCTGAGAGCTGCAAAGCATACAAAGAAAACAGGGAGACATTCATGAACAGGTAAGGACCATCCACCAGGCAGTCAGTGTTTCTGCAATCTACAAGTGTACTCCAGAGTGTGTAGAAGTGTGTGTCTTTGAGGTCTGTACCAAGAATACCTCGAGGGCTCCTGTTAATACAGGCTGTGAGATGCAGGACAGACCACATGCAGACCCAGCCTCTGATCCTTCAGCCTCTGGAGAGACATTATCTCTTTCCCACCTTTAAAGTCTTGATTTCGCTTCACCCCCAAATGCCATCAGTAGTCAATGAAAGAATGACTTCCAATAGCCAAGTATTTAATTATGTATCTCACTCACTAAACTGATAATTAATATTGTACAGTCAGGTAATGTTGGAACAAATGAGCTTGGCACAAATGGCTGGTTGAATGCTCACAAGCACTGTTGTCACCCTCTCTCCTTCCTTTAAAAATATTTCAGGTTATTTTTGAGACAGGGCCTCATGAAGTCCAAGCTGGTCTTGCACTAAGTATATAGCTCTGCTCCTCCTGTCTCCATCTTCTAAGTGCTTGGTTACAGATATATACATATATATACATATACATATATATATAATGTTCCATATCTATCTATCTATCTATCTATCTATCTATCTATCTATCTATCTATCTATCATCTATCCATCCATCCATCGCATGCATTTATATGTCTATCTAATCTATTTATCTATATATCTATATAGAGGAGGGAGAGGACTTGCTAGGATGGTTACTAAGAAGTCTGGCTTTGTTGGTTCCCCAGGCATGTCTGAGCAGACTTACTGAAAAAGACATTTCGATAAGAATCATAGCATCTTTGCTTGTTTTCATAATAGACTCTGGAACCAAGTATTCGATCTTTTTCTTTTCTCCTGGGGCTGACAGAGAGGAAAACTTTTGACAGCATCTGGAAGAAGCACAGACATTTCTCCTGTAACGGCCTAGTAAAGTAAAAGCCCCGTGCACTCCATTGCTTTTGCTGTTATCAAAATCTTTAAATAAATCCCAGAGTCCACTTCAGAGCAGTTGCAGTCCATCCATTTTTTTTACATGTTTGCAAATCTCCAAGTGTTGTCCATTTCACAGGGTCATCTACGAAGTGTCAAGAAGGTTCCCCTTCCTGTATGCGCCTACCATTCTTTCCTTGGCTGCTCAGTACGACAAAGCAGTCCCAGCTTGCTGCAAAGCTGAAAACGCAGAGGAATGCTTCCAGACAAAGGTGATCTCTTTGTGCAGCTATCTGAACCTAAATGGGGCCTAGCTATGGCTCAGGAAAACAGAGTTAAAAGTGGAAATGTGCCTCAGGTGGAGACTATCATCTTCAGAAGAGTGTAATTCTTTTTCATCCTAATGAACATCCTTTTTTTTTTTTTTAAACTGAGTCTTTTTCATTATCAGTGAAATTTCCTTTATATTTATAGTTATCGTTAGAAACAATACCTATAATGGTAAAGTACAACTTTAGGCCAAAGTAAAAATGTGTATATTTTGTGGCTTCATGAATCAGCATTTACAGAAAGTAGAAGTAATAGCAATCTACATGGAAATGGTGACTAGTAGCTATGAACTGGACAGAACGATGGAACTGTGTATCTTCTGCAGAGTAGGACACTGAAATGCATTCCTACAGCTTCTCATGCAGACATGAGACAGTATTCATACAGAATAAATAACTCCATGGATGATGAGCACACTACAGGTGTAGTGTACACTGCAGACCCTACCAGAGCTAAAGAAGCTGAACGTTGATGGGGTTACTCATGTCAGCAAAGTGGAGCATATTTCAGCTTCTGGCTTTTGTTTGCTTGCTTGTTTTTACTTTTTGAGACAGAGTCTTTTCTTTTTTTGTTTTTTTTTATTTGTTTGTTTTTTCAAGACAGGGTTTC
Source organism: Peromyscus leucopus (assembly GCF_004664715.2). Classification (NCBI taxonomy): domain Eukaryota; kingdom Metazoa; phylum Chordata; class Mammalia; order Rodentia; family Cricetidae; genus Peromyscus; species Peromyscus leucopus. The sequence goes on along the minus strand of NW_023505189.1, from coordinate 80,264 downwards.
TCTGTGTAGCTTTGGAGCCTGTCCTGGTACCCACTCTGTAGCCCAGGCTGGCCTTGAACTCACAGAGATCCACCTGCCTCTGCCTCTGGAGTGCTGGGATTAAAGGCGTGCACCACCACTGCCTGGCTGAGACAGAGTCTTATATAGCCCCAACTGGGCCCAGATTTCTAAGAAGTGCATGACTTTCCTCAATACCAGACTGTGACACAATCATGTTTTTTAATGGGCAGGTGTCAGTGGGCTTCAGTTTGCCTACAGGCTGGAAAGGCACACTGTCCATATGGTCTCTGTATCAAAATTATAATGTTTGTTTTGAAGTATTTTAAATAAATCTCAGACAAATATACATAAGAATTAATCTAAAAGTCATTAAAAATAATTTGCTTAAATGTCTGGTAATTCTAAGTTAAGAAAAAAAATATTCCATGGACTTTCACATGTTATCTGTACCATTGCTTTTCTAATTCTTAGAAAGAGTACATGGGCTTTTTTTTTTTTTTAACACTTCACTTCTTCTGCATCTAGAGGGCATCAATCGCAAAGGAATTAAGAGAAGGCAGCTTGCTGAATGAGCATGTATGTGCAGTAATAAGGAAATTTGGATCCGAAACCTCCAGGCCATGTAAGTTTAAGCTTCTATGGAGGCAATCAGCTAGGTGCCGTAGAATTGCTGTTATTTTTTCTCAATGTCACTCTTACCAAGCAAAGTCCCTTTGGTGATGGAGACTGTGGTTAGAATCATGAAATCTTAGGATCAGAAGGAACTTATCAGATCACTTGGCCATTTATTACTTACAAAAGCCACACTGGGGTGATGTTTGAGAGAGAATTTTAAGGTTTATACTGTTTGCCTGTTCTAGACATTTTAGTTTCTATCTACAATCAAGCTATACCACCTTGTTAGACCATATTTCCCTAGCTCTTCTACAAAGTAGGCCAACCCTCATGGAGAGGCATCTCAGACTTGTGGCCTAACAAGAAATTCTTCATGTTAACTGTGCTTCCTAATTGGCTCCATTGTGTCAAATGTTGCTTCTCATTAAAATATTCCCTCGAGGCAACAACTTCAGAGCCCAGTGGCAGGTGAAAAGAAAGTTCTAAATGATGTGAGTCATGAGTATTGTGCACAGCTGAGACTCAACGGACATTTTTAGTCATATAGTTAGTTCCAAAGACTGGCTGGGAATTCCTTCTGGAAGAGGCCCGACTTACCCTTCAATTACCTCCCAATTCTGCCAGAAACTTAATGATCAGTTCACGAAGCACTTTAAAAATCTGTCTTAGGAGTAAAATAGAAATGAAGAAACAATTACAGCAATTGCATAATGTATCTATCAGAAAGTAGAGCCATATGCTCCCCAGTTGTCCCCAGACTCCCTCTCATCAGTAGCAATGACTCAAGCATCTACTCAAGGAGCGGGGATATGTGCATGGCTAGTCCTTCCCATGAATGGAATCCCCAGATGCAGGCAGCGTTCATTTATCCTTTCCTTCTGCCTTGATCTGTTGACTTGTCTCCAACATTAAGTATGCTCCACTTCTTTCGTTTCCTTGATTTGGGCATCTGCAGCCTCGCTGGCTTCTCACAACTCTTTATTTCTAAGAAATGAAAAGCAAATGTATTTCTCAAAGAATTTTCCCACCCCTTCTTCATTTATTCTTTTATAAAAAATATGTATTTGTCCCCTTTGAGGCAATCTGGTAGTTAGGCTGGACTTGAACTCCCAATTCTCCTGCCTCACCTTCTGCCTGCTGGAATTATAGACAAGTGGGTCCCAAATATCAGAGTCAGAGGTGAAACAAGCAAGGACACCATTTATCTTGAGTCCCTAGAGAGTCTTTACGAAGCTATGAATTACTTACAAATTATTTGGAGACCCAGCCCATGATCTACAGCTTGGAGAGGTAGGGCTGAAGCTGATGACCTAAGACATCTCAGTTCTTTCCCCTTGGAGGTAACTCAACAGACACTTGATAGACATGAGATTTCATTCTAATACATAAACAAGCTTTTTTTTTCTTTAAATCTTCCTCTCCCAGAACCATTATTAAGCTAAGTCAAAGTTTCCCAGGGCGAATTTTACTGAGATTGAGAAGCTGGTCCTGGATGTGTCCCACATCCATGAGGAGTGCTGTCTAGGAAACGCGCTGGAGTGCCTGCAGGATGGGGTAAGTCTCTCTTTCTATGAGATGATTCTCTTTTCCTTCCTCACATGTCTCACTGTAAATGAAGGCCACCTGCCTTGGCCAGAGCACAGTGTATGGTAACTGTGACCTTGTGAAGTTATAGGCTTTCTAAGGGTAGAATTTAAGCTATGTTCTTGATCTCAGCTTTCACTTCAGGCCTTAGCAATCCTGCCCCTGTTTGTGAGACTAAGGTACATTTGTTTCTTTATTTGACTGAAGTACAGTGAGTATCTTCTACCACCCAGCTAGCCGCTGGTTCACCATGAGAGGCACTAGGAAAACATAAACTGACATCAAGGAATGTATAGTTTAATCAGAGAGATAAGACAATGGCCTTCATGGAGTTATAGACTGTCTTGTTCACTGATATGTCTACAGGACAATGCCTGTCACATCAAGAGAGTCTGTCATAGTTTGATGACAGATTTATAAGTAAAAATAACCAATAAACTGTTGCACAAGGGAAAAATGTCCATTCATGGCAAGCAGAGGTGTGAATAAAGGGATTAAAAAGAACTAAAACCCCAAACTCCTAGCAATAGAATTATATAGAAGTGGTCATGTACATGGCATGGCAATTTTGGGCCAATCCTGGGCTTTCTAGACATGGAACAAGAAGTCTACATACAACAAATCACTTCCCCTCTCATCCCTGTGACACCAAGGAGACTTAAAAAAAATCACTGTTGTTAGAGGCTCAAGTGACTTGAAAACTGGGGCAGGAAAGACTCCTTTCAGTACACTCCTGTGGTGCTTTTGTAGGGGTAGTCAGGGAAGTCAGCAGGTGGCAGGGTTGCCAGGGACAGAGCTGGACAACAGGCACCCCTGTCGTGAGGATAAACCAGGAAGCATAGGTTTGAGTATTTATTTGCTCATCACACTAAGAATTCATCGGTCAGTTAGGAATACCAGCAAAAGAAGCATTTTGCTTTTCTTTTGATGACAGCTTTCTTGGTTTGTAAGTAACAATTTTATTGATTTTCATAGACGGTTAAAAAAATTACCTTTTAACTTTTGGAGCTTGTAGTTACTTTTTTATTGAGAGTAGAAAAATAATTTCAGTATTTTAAGGAAGGCTTTAACAACTGAATATTAGGTTTCAACCATCACAGCTGATAATGCCCTGAGCAGAGAGACAAAGTTTTCTCTCCAGGATTTTTCACCGCGGGTTTGTTGTCTAGAGACTGCCCTCTGGAGGGCAGAGTGGGTCACTGCATATCTTTTTGATCAAGATGGAGGGGAGAGCTGGCAAGGTCAGAATGCCCGCTGCGAATATTGTCCATTGGAAAATTTCAATACCAATAAAAAGATGCTGTGTGGTTTTGAGCAGCATATTTCCTTCATTTCTTGAAGATTTTTATTAAATAGAAAGAAGGACTTACAGGAAAGAGGTCTTGAACAATTCGGAAAGCAATGAGGAAAAGCAAGGTGAGCAAAAATAAAAGGGAAGAGAGAGAGAGGAGTTAAAAAACAGAAAGAGAGATGAAGCAAAATGCCTGTATTGGCTCTTGATTTTTCTCTTCACCTTTCCATTGATATCTTCTTCACTTCCTTTTTAAGCTTTAAGTTCCTACCTTAAAAAGGATAAATCTTTGAGATTTATATTTTGTTATACCCACTACAGGAAAAGGTCATGTCGTATATATGTTCTCAAAAAGATATTCTGTCAAGCAAAATAGCAGAATGCTGCAAATTACTACACTGGAACTTGGCTATTGCATAATTAATGCAGAAAACGATGACAGACCTGAAGGTTTATCTCCAAATCTAAATGGGTTTTTGGGAGATAGAAATTTTGGCCAATTTTCTTCAGAGGAAAAATCATGTTCATGGCAAGGTAACATGCTCTGTAAATCTATGTTCACAATGATAAAGACCATCATGTGATTGGAAGCTTTGTTTTGTTGGCATGGGGAGTGGTGGCTATAGTTTTTGAGCTCAGTTGAGGCTGTCTGTCTTGATGCTGTGATGCTAAGGAGCTGCAAGCAGGGAACCAGTAACTAGGGGATGAGATCTGTGGTAGTGATGAGACTTCCACAATAATCAATAATCACTATTAATTGGCTTGCTTATGAATCTAAATTTTGTTTTGTATTTTCTCTGAAATAAGGAATGCCATCCTAGTTACATATCTCGCTCATATGATAGCCACCATACATTTCAAAGATAATATAGATATTAAGGAAGGCTTAGGCTGCAAGTTGGCACAGTGGGGAAAAGTACTTGCCAACAAGCTGACTCTGAGTTCAAACAGGGAAAGTGATTGAACAATTTCCAAAAGTGCTCCTGGATAACACATGCATGCTACGGCATATGATGCCTAGTAATTTAATAATAAATAAAACAAGAAGGGCCAAGATGATAAGACTCTCTTGCTATACATGTTTTTAAAAACCATTCCCCTAAATGTAACTCAACAGCTAGAGACAGATGGGCAGTCATTGAAACAGATTGAATTTAATTTTTAAGCCAATGGAAAACAATTAGAGCATTTTCACATGGTAGTTTTTTTGTAGTAGAATCAATAGGTATGTATTCATTCTATTTGCCAACAGTCAAGTTAATACCTTTTCCTTTACTGTATGTACCTGTGGATGTTGTTAGAAGAGGGATTTGTGCAGCTCTAGGATATAATATTTAATGATTTCCGAGGACCTTTTTATCAATTCGAGAGATTCTAACGCAGCAGTGAAAACAATGGTTCAATTTTCTCCCAGTATTTCCCGAAGACAGAGCTTCGCTTCGTTGCCTAAAAATCAGAAAATTCACATATCATTTGTACTGCTAAATAAAATTATATAAACCAAAAAACAACAAAAAAAAGACTAGATTCAGGAGACACAGCTAGAGATTTTATTGGTGGTATAAGTAAGCACTACCAATATCTATAACCATGGAACAAATATTAAAAGAGCAATCTTCACACACTTAAAGAAAGCTAGTAGTGTGCTTCATAGAGACAGGCTTTGGCAAAGAATGTTTGCAGTGGAAATTGTCTCAGCTAAGAATGGTCTCCACACACCTTTGCACTTCCTTTCCTCACGCCTCTGCTGCTGTATCACTTACCCAAAGGAGCTGTGCTTGACCACAAGCCCAATTAGTGACTACCCTCATTGGGCCCACCTCTCTTCTTCCTCATCTTTCTTTATTTCTCTCCATTGATTTGTCACTACCAAAAGATACATGACCCATTTTAAACTTGCTTCTGCTCCTTATAACAAATGCTTCGAGGAGGAAAGAGATTTTCTGCTACATGGCATTATCCTTCACTGTTTAGAGCAATTTTAGCATCCAGTACTCTCTGGAAAATATATCTGTTGGTTAAATGATTATAAACCTCATCGCTAAAAAAAGCAACATAAAATATGAAGGAAAATAAAACAGCATTATTTGTATCATTCTCTCTTTAATTAAAAATAATTTCACATACATGCATACATAGTTTAGAACTAGGTTCCACATATGAGAGAAAATATGTAGAGTTTGTCTGAAACCAGCTTATTCACTTAACTTAATGATTTCCAGTTCCATCTATTTTTCTGGCAGATGTCATGCTTCCATGAAAGGATTTTTACAGAGTAATTTAAGGGACTATACATATAGCCTGCATTAAGAGTTTTGCTGTTCATAGAGTTTAAAATTATGTTCGTTTTTTTTCTGCTTCACTTGCTATTTGATTTTTAATGCCCTTGCTCTGACTATTACATAGGAATGGTTAGGGAATTAATGGTGTAATTTGGTCTTAGTTTCAACAACATGATATTTTTTCCTACATATTCCAGCTTTCTTTATGAATATTCAAGAAGAAATCCCAATGCTGTCTCTGTCATTCTAAGAATTGCTAAAACCTACCAGGAGATGTTGGAGAAATGTTCCCAGCCTGAAAGCTCACTTGCATGCCAGGACAATGTGGTAGGCTGCTCTGGAATTTGGGGCATAATCTGTAAAACTGCATTGATAAAGAAGCATTGTAAATACTGTTTGTGGGCCAGAGGGATGGTTCAGCAGGTAAAGGTACCCGTATCATGAGCCTGGGGACCTGAGTTGAAGGGGACCATGTGAAGGGAGAAGGAAAAGAAACCTGCTCTACAATGTTTGAGAGGCTTCCACACATGTCCTTTGAAAAGCATGTTCCTCACAAAATAATAAAATAGATTATTTTTATTAAAATGAAAAGTAACTATTTATTAACTAGTAATTAGCTAATTATATGTATAAACTAGTAACCTAACTATTAATTATTCCACCCCTAACCAATGGCTTATATAAGAAATAAAAATGTTGGTCAAATGCTCTATGGTGAATAGAATAGAGAGAATATTCATTTTTTGACAGTTTTGGGAAAGGCAAAATCTTACACAGAAATTTCAGCTCTCTATCTGGTGGTTGTGTTCTCAAGAGTTCATTTGTTTTAATTTTCAAAGGTCACACTCTATCATCTTTAATGTTTTATAAAGGCTTCCAAGATGGGTTTTGTAATGGAATAAGCTACTGGCATAAAGAAAATTGTGTGTCTGGGAGGAAGAAAAATGCATGTAATAATATCTGTACTTTTAGGAAGAAGAACTGCAAAAACACGTCGAGGAGAGCCAAGCCCTGGCGAAGCAGAGCTGTGCTCTCTACCAGAAGCTGGGGGCCTACTACTTACAAAAGGAGTACGTTGTTGTTGTTGTTGTTGTTGTTGTTGTGTGTTCAGTGATGTCACACTTTTAATAGGTGAGGGAAACATAAATTTAAATTCCTAAGCCGCTCCTGCTCTCACTTCCATCCCCAGTTTGACAGAAGTCAGTATAAAACTGATTACATGATTCCTCCAGGTCGGTGTCCCCCTTAGGGATCCACAAGAGCACCTGTGGAATCTGATCTATTGAACTGGCTGCAGGTTCCCCACACCCTGCAGCTTTTTGCAGGAGAGGAGTCAATTTTGCTCACAGCCTGTCAAGGTTCCAACACCCAATGGTCACAGTCGAAATCAAGGAAGTGCTGATGCTGGGAAGATAGCCCGCTGCTGCGGCGTCTGCATCCCATAGTGATACGCGGGGAAGACGAGAGCATGTGGAGTGATGTCAGAATAAAAACTTCTCAACTGCTGAGCCATATGCTCATGTCTCCTGACACCAAAAGTAGGCCCTCGAGAAGGAGTAAAAACTCATGCACGGTAAAAATGCTTCTTTCAGGTTCCTCATTACTTACACAAGGAAAGTCCTCAGATGACGTCAGCAGAGCTGATAGACCTCACCGGGGAAGATGGTGGGCATTGCATCCACATGCTGCCAGCTCAGCGAGGATAAATGGTCTGCCTGTGGTGAGGGGAGCGGTGAGTATCCTCTCTCTCTCTCGTTTCTGCTGTTTGACTTGAAGCTGTTCCCTATTTCCATCCTAGGAGAAATAGTGGAGATGGCGTTTGCTTCGTTTGCTCAGTGAGTTCAAATGGAGGGGTTTGTGGGAGTGCTGTCTCTCGTGGTTTGCCTTGATCCAGGCTTGCTGCCTTCTAGAACGCCTGGTAGAAGTGTAGCCAATTTGTTCAACAATATATAAGCAAGCTTTATGTATAGGAAGGATAATAGCCAATATGTTATTCAACTTATTCATAATCTAAATTCTTACTTTAATATTTGAAAAGCAAAGCTTTACTTACAATATATTGCACTTCGTTATCTTATTTTAGCCATACTTAAGGATCTGCCTTTGCAGGCAGTCTTAACATTATAGCGCTATTTTGGGGCAGTTTTGTTCCCAAGGTAAAGTACAGGAGTAAGATCCATGTTCTGCATAGTAAGCTCCTTCATTTTCATGTCACATTGCAAGGAGACTTCTGCCAGTAAGCTTGCTGTTTGCATTGATACTTAAGAATAGAAATTGTACCATTTTTCTAGGGTGACTGTCTTAGATTAGATAATCTGAATGACTCACGTAGATTTAGCCTGAGAATAGTAAGCACACAAACATGCTAAAATAATTAAAATTTATAACTAGATATTTAAGAGCTATCTTTGAAGTATGTGAGATTGAAGAATATATTAAAGCCTTAAATACACATTTATACAACCATTTATTTTCTATGAGTGTGTGTGTGTGTGTGTGTGTGTGTGTGTGTATGTAATAAAAATTGCAAAGGTTAGATTTGTTCTATTCTGACCTTCAGAAAGGGATTCTCTGCATCAAAACCCAAACTCCAGAGTTGAAGAGATAGCTTGGACAGTTAAAGTGTGTACTGCTTGGGGGTGTGCACTCCTTTAATCCCAGATTCGGGAGGCAGAGGCAGGCAGAGCTCTGAGTTCAAGGCCAGCCTGGTCTACAGAGTGAGTTCTAGGACAGCCAGGGTTGTACAGTGAGATTTCAAAAAAAAAAAAAAAAGTTTGGTTCTCAGCACCTGCTGAAAATGACTCTCAAACACCCTTTACTCCAGATCCAGGAGATTTGATGCCTCTGTCTTCCCACAGACACCCCCCCACCCATGTACACATGCCTAAAAATAAAACAAACGTTTAAAGAAAAGCAAAACTTAACCAGATACACATAGAAAACAACCGATTGATTTGTACACATCAAGATAGAGATATTTTTCCTTTTTTAAAAGTCTGTGTGCAACTAGAAGCATATTTCAGCCAGCTAAAGGGCTTCATCAATGTCACAATGTGTTAAAAATCTGTCACTCCATATTGTTTCATCCAAGCAAATGGGCAAACATTCAAGTCCACAACATGCTGTTAGTATGGCAACAATAATACATAGCAAGTTTTCGTGTAATATTAGTGATAAGTTCTTGGACACTGGGTGTCACTACATGAGATTTCAGGAATTGTGAACCAACTCGGTGGCTAATTTCATTTCCCTGCTTTCTTCCTTTTCATTCTCCTAACCAGGCTGACCTTTTCATTGGACACTTGTGTATACGACATGAAGCAAACCTTTGAACCCTGGCATTGGCCACTGCTGCAACTCTTCATATTCCAACAGGAGGCCATGCATCACCAGCTTGGTGATAGATGAAAGCTATGTCCCTCCGCCATTTTCTGATGACAAATTCACCTTGACCAAGGATCTGTGCCAAGCTCAGGGCATAGCTCTGCAAACCATGAAACAAGAGTAAGACATTGTTATGCTCTACCTGGAGAGACCAGTGCTAGAGGGGGGAGCCGAGACTCCTGCTTTACATTTCTATGACTCATAGGTTCCCTAGAACATAACTATCCTTGAAGCACTGAAGTATCTCATTGAAATTAGTTCTGTTTCAGTTTTCATACAGCTTTGTAGGGGAAGTTGGTTTGGGAAAAATCCACTAAGGCAGACAATTTTCCCTTTATAAAAAATTATCTCTGTCCTAACAGCTGTGATATATTTTGGGTAGAAGGAAAATGGGATGATCTATTTTGAAAAATTAGGAGAGATCTTTGTAGTGAGTCTGGGTACTTCCATTCCAATTAGAGGACATGTGTGACTGCATTTATAAGCAGGATAATTATATCTGACTAAACCATATTGTTAAAATAAAAGGGGATAAATACACATTTTATTGATGACAAGTGACATTCTGTAATGGTGATCGGGATGAAGCTAGTGGAACTTACATTCTTCAAATACCCATGCATTTTAATTTAAATTTAATACTCACTGGCTTTGCACAGGGCCTTCCTTCCTTGGGAGACCCATTCTTCTATTTTTCTTCACTTCAGTCAGCAGAGAATAATAAGAATGAGGCTTTTTCTCCCAAGCCTTCCCTATTGCCCTGCCAGCTTTAAGTCCACCATATAATCACTGCTAAGTGAGTAGTGTAGGCGGCCAGTGATCCTTGGGTTAAGGTATGACAGCGGCAGGTGTCAGCATCTAGACATCTGGGCTTGTGTGCATGGATAAACCACACTACAGAAGAGGGAATAAGGATAACGTAGGCAAGCCAGACAGAGACCGCACAGTTACTCCATAAAAGCATGTTGAATCCAGACATGGTGTTTCATCTGTAACTTGCACCAGGGCAGGCCAGCTTGGCATGTTTCCAGCCTCAGTCTTTCTGATCTAAACTGGAGGGCTAAGCCTGGCAATGAGTGGAAGGAGTATTGGCTAAGGGTGGGGACTGCCAGGGCTCTGAAAACGTTCTACCAAAAGCATTTTGGGAAAGCGCCATTGCATGACAGGCGTCCCTGTGTTTCCTTCTGTTTTCAACCACAGGCTTCTCGTTAACCTTGTGAAGCAAAAGCCTCGCATGACGGAGGAGCAACACGAGGCTGTCACTGCCGATTTCTCCAGCTTTTTGGAGAAGTGCTGCCAAAGCCAGCAGCAGGAAGTCTGTTTCGCAGAAGAGGTGCGTTCGAAACATTTTATTCCCCAAAGTCTTGGCATGGAGCATCCTGCAGTAAAGAATGGAAATAATATCCTGCAAATCTACAACTTGAAATAATGACAGATTTAAATTTTCTTTGGATATTTCTTGAGGTTCAAAAAATAATAACATTTTCCTCAGTATCAGGGAGAATTGAAAATTTAAACTACATTAAGAGAATCAGTAATTTTGATTTATTTCCTAATGGAGAGAATGATTAAATGTATATAAATAATTGATGACAATGTAGACTTTTCTGAGCTAAAGTTAATCAGTTTTCAGGAACTGAATTAAAAGAGTTCACTAGTTAGTGTACTAATTACATAACCAAGGTCTTAGGAGACTATTTTTAGGATATCCACTTGGACTCACTTAGGAGCACATTTTTGTACACCCACGGTAGAAACAAGGATTGCCTGAGTTGACTGTATGACTGTCACCATCCCTCGTCCTCTATCTGAGCATTTTTATGTGTTCTTGACTTTCAGGGTCCAAAGTTGATTTCAAGAACTCGTGCTGCTTTGGGAGTTTGAATTCCTCCAGGTAACAAAATTTTCAGCCCCAGGCTAAATCATGATGTTGATGAAGATTCTAAGAAATACCATGAAATTTAAAATGAGTATAATTTAATAAAAACAGGTTTAGTTTTAAAAATACTGAAACAAGGGGGGCTGGAAAGACGGCTCAGCAGTTTAAGAGCACTGGCTGCTCTTCCAGAGGTCCTGAGTTCAATTCTCTCAGTTACTACATGGTGGTTCACAACCATGCCCTCTTCTGGCATAACGTTGTAATTGCAGATAGAGTATCCAAAGTCTAAATAAATAAATAAATAAATAAATAAATAAATAAATAAATAAATAAATAATAAATAAATGTAAGAAAAATACTGAAACAAAAGTTTGGGAGACTTCAAAGGCTTCAGAAGTTCAATCAACAGGCCTTCCTATGTTCCTATTAACAAAACATTTTTACCTTCTCTACCTACTCAATTAATAATATATAAACTATTTTTTTTTCCAGAGGGAAGAGAGGACAAAATGAGTTGACACTTTGGCGAGAGCTTTTTGGTTTAATTGTAACTGACAATACTTTAATGACATGGTCAAGACTTCCATGTGATATTTCTCTACCTCAGAAATAAAGACTTCCCAACTAGTTTTCTTTTCCTTGTCTGCTTATTTATGAAAACATAATTTTTTAGAGAGTTCACATGTCATTGGCTAAAACAGATTCTGTTAAAATTCAAGTAGTGGTCATTGTGGGAGATGAAAGCCACCACAATGGATCTATCACACTAGAAGTTGATGCTTTGATGACCGAGAAAACATTCTCAAAACAAGCACTGCTAGGTGTTGCCTGGTCCCGTTGCTCTCATATGACCTCTTAAGTGTACTAGTGAAGAATAAAACAGACAAATGAGAAATTATGTTATTATTTTTCATAGGATACATGAAAATTCAACATGTGTTTTTCTTAATCTTGTTTACTTCTCTATTCATAAACACTTAAAAACATGTCCACTGGGCTGCAGTTGCTTTGATCAAAGGTGTTTATTTATCTTTTCTTTTCGGAGTGAGCACTCTCTGACTGGCAGGCCCTGTTCTAGGAACAGTCACTCTATGGTCACTGACTCCTTAGTCACTGGTTGCTTTGGTAGAGAGTAAGAGAGACAATAAAAAGGCAGTGGCACTAAGTTGTGACCTTAAGGAGGTGATAGAAATTGCTGAGAGAACCACAGTTTGGTGAGATCAGTTCGATAGAGGAAATTGGCACAATCATTGATAAAAAACTCTGGGAAGAAAGAGGGTGTTTTTGCAGTTCCAGCCCAAGGATAGGGCTTTCCACAAAAGAGAAAAACACAGAAATGGACTGGGCAAATCAACACAGCATGAACGGCTCCTGGGAGTAAGTAGTACATCACTGCACTTAGAAGCAGATGCTATGAAAAGTATGAATAGGTTGCATATGGAAAACTACAAAATAGTTTTGAGAATGATTAAAGAAGACAGAAGCGATGAGGTGTACAATGTTTGGAAGTTGGAGGATGAAATATCAGGGCCATACTACTTTAAGGAGTTTTATAAACCTACAGTAGCAAAAATAGAACATTTGTGTAAATACAAAAACAGGTCAGTGCAACAGAATTAAGTGGCCAGAAAGGAACTCACAATGAATGGATAACTGATCCTTGAGTAATGTGACCAGGCAAAACACGGGCCAGGGGAAAAGGTTTTCCAACAAATGGTTCTGAGACAATTGGAAGTCTGCACTACATGCTTGGAGAACTGAGAGCTATGCTTTATACCACACACCATGAACCAAATGAATCATAATGTAACATGCAAAATTACAGAACTTAGAAAATTTTTGGTGAGAGGTAGACACATCCCTCTTAAATATGACACCAAAGTAAATTGAAAGTTTTATTCAACTCTAGAAGACATCATTAACAGAATGAAAAGGATGAATCCAAGATTGGGGAAATGTTTTTTGCAAGGCAGAGACAGGCAAATCACATAAGACAAAGAGCTTACTTGTTTCCAGATGATATTAACCAACTCTCAAAACTAAACAATGAGCAAGCAAACAACACAACACAATAAAAAAGGAAAAGTACTAACTGATGCCCTTACCCAAGCTATACCAAGTGGCCATGATGGCAAAACCAACCAACTAGCCAGACAGCCAAACAAACAAACAAAACATGAAGACATGCCAACATAATCATTACTTAAGTGTAAAATGAAGCATGATCACATACCTATTAGAATAGTTGTAATTAAAATACTGACTATATCAATTGTCTAAAGGTTTCAGAAGGCTGAGAACTCATACACTGCTTACTGGAGTGTCAAATGGTTCACCTGTTTTGTGAAACAATTTTCTTTAATTTAGCATGCATGGGGTACAGACATTCTGCTTGTAGATATCTACCCTAAAGATGTGTATGTTCATACAAAGAAATGCACACAAATGTTCCAGCTTTATCTGAAATGACTTAAAATTGAAAGCAACAAAATTGTACAATAGGTGGGCTAATGAGCCAAGCATGGAATATTCATATTTGTACAGTGAAATACTATTTAAGAAAAAGAAAATTGACATATCAAATAAAACAACTACATTTCTCAAATCCATTCATGAAAAGTGAGATAATAGAGTGCACATCTTTTTGTTGTTGTTTTTTTTCGAAACAGTGTTTCTCTGTGTGGCTTTGCACCTTTCTTGGAACTCGCTTTGGAGACCAGGCTGGCCTCGAACTCACAGAGATCCACCTGCCACTGCCTCCCAAGTGCTGGGATTTAAAGGCGTGTGCCACTACCGCCCGGCTAGAGTGCACATCTTATAATTATATTCATGTAAAAATACAGAGACTAAATATCAATGTATAATGATGGGATGCAGGGGTGGTTTGTTTGAGGAAGGAAGGAATAGTAGATGTTGGAGGGAAGGATTACCAAGGGCCCTGAGGTCATTTTGGAGGTGATGGCTGTATGTTCATAATCTTGATTGTGATGATGGTTTACATAAACATCTATCAATTTAAGTATTTGCAGTTTAACTACGTATCAATTATACTTCAATGACAGTGATTCACTAAGTTCACTTAAAATATTACAGAGTTTAAATTGAATTTTTATTATCTCTTACAGACTGAGCAATATATTCCTAAGAGAAAGAATATCAACCTGGCTGAGTCAGCTCCATCATCCAGTCCCAGAACATACCCTAGTGTCCTCTGTGAATTTCTACAGAGCATGGGGCATTAGCATGCCCGTTCTAGAAATACAAATTCCACCTTAGCCCATCTTCAGAGGCCACCCCAAGTCATGGAAACGAGCTATGATTGTGACTTCTATGGACAACAGTTTCTGTCTCTTTTAATCAGCAACTCTGCCTTGACACAGAAGCCAGACTTCAACCCTCCTGAAGTACAGAACGCAAACAGCAATCCTACTTGGTTTGGCATATGAGTTACATCTCTTGCAGACTATCTGAAGAAGCAACTGAGAGGGAGGGTTTATTTTGGCTCATAGTACAAGGACTCAGACCCTATCACGGTGGGGAAGGCGTGGCCAAGGTGGGGAAGGCGTGGCCAAGGGTTCACCCTATGGAGCAGGAGCCTATACTATAGCAGCGGCTTGTTACTTGGGCTTGGCCAGAAACCAGAAATAGGGGCCCAGACAGATGGCCGAGCTACAATCCTTATACATTCTATAGGACCCATTTTCCAGAAGTTTCACATCCCCACCCCCATCTCTGACACAAAATGAGTATTATCAGCTGGAGACCAAGTGTTCAAACTTGTGGGTCCGTGGGGACATGTCACACCAAAACTGTAACTGTAGAGAAAATAGCCTGCAGTCTGCTGGAGTGGAGACCACTGTAGTTGCCAGACAGCAGCAGAACGGCTTGATTTCAGAGCCTACTGATGCTCTCACTAGATAGCGGGGCTCAGCCAGCCAGCGGCCCTACCTGTTCTCAGAACAAAGGCAGTGGCCCAGCCTCACCAGAGAACCCGACAGCAAACGCTGCTGGCTGAGGAAATTGCCAGCTGCCTCACCCCCAGCCCTGATACTCCAGGCTAGTAGAAAAAGTGAAGGCCTGTTCGTCTCCAAGGATACCGGGCAGCCGAGGGTGGTGGCATTTTCCTGGAACGCACAGTAACGATGAGGGGCACAAGGATTCAGAAGAATGAAGGGATGATTACATCACCAAAGACACATGCAGGGATTCAATCACCATTGAATCTCCTTAAAGAAGAGGAGGTCACAAAACCACAACCTTTAGTATATTCACAGAAGCTAAGAATGATTGAAAGCATAGTATTTCAGAAAACCATCAAAGCACAAATAGAGACAAACAAGGAAGAAAGTATTCACACACCCACCAGGAAACAGGGGACAAAATTGCAGTATTGTGTTCTTACTTTTCAATAATTATCTTCAACGTCAATGGACTGCATTCAATCAAAAAAAAAAAAATAGACTGGCTGACTGGGTTTCAAAAGGAGCCAACTATATGCTGTTTGTGAGACTCACTTCAGTTAGGAGAGTACACAGCGATGGAGGAGGAAGGGGTGGGAACAGACATTTCCTGCAAACGGACCCAGGAGAGCGCAGGGTCAGTGGTGCTTAGCCACAGGGGCCTGAAGGCAAAAGTGGTCAGAGACAAGAAGTCAATCACATAGCGGAAAAAAGGGCAAAGCACCAAGAAGAGCTGTGTAGACAGTAATAAACATCTCACCCTAGAAAGGGAACCAAAGACAAACCAAAGCAGGGATTCCATCAGGAACTTGGGGAAAACCAGTGAGTTTATTGTGTTTGGAGACAGGGTGGGTGAAAGACTCCTTACTGGAAATGGCGGATCCCACGCTGCGGCATCAGCACAGGCCTACTGACTGTTTGGGATGATGACCCGTGGGAGCTGCACCTCGGAGTCCTCTGTGTGGTTATCCTCCCACTCTTCCATAGTGGAGCACCTCCGGAGATCGCTCACAACTGGGAGGAAGCAGAGAGGAGAAGTAGCCAGAGCACAGGAGAGGAGGATCCCGTGGTCCTCCCTCCTCCTTCAGATCGACCGTTCCACTATCTATCATTACTGCAGGCCTAGCTATCTTTCCGTTCTCTTATTTCATTGTCATGGATTCCTGATCAAGTTAATCTCTACTCCAAAATGACCCTGTCATTAGCATGTATCCCTAGAGGAAAGGGCATATTATACATAACAGGAAGATATGCAACTTACACATATATAATAGCAAATCAATAGTCCTGAGAGGAGAGATGGGCTCAATACCAAAATGGAAGGAGACTTCAATTTCCACCTTTGGTCACACACAGATCCTCCAGATGGAGAAGAATCATGGAAAGTTTAGATTTGTATTACACTTCAGACTAAATGAACTTCAGAGACATACACAGAACATTCTATTTAACTGCAATAGGACACACGTTCTGTTGGATGTCTGCACAGCTGGATTCTACCACAAACTAGTGCCAATCACCCTCAAACTTCTCCAAAATCAAAACAGAGTAGAAACATTCATAAAGGGAAGTTTCCAGAAAACAAAAACAAACTAAAACTAAAAAAACCAGTCATCACCTGAGTTAAGGATACTGCAGGCTGGGCTGACTGGTCAGAACTGTGATCACAGAGAGCTGGAAAGTCACAGTGCACAACAAAATTACCCTGAGCTATCTGTGGTTGCCGTAATTGCCATTTATCATCCACCTCTGCGTTTGACCTAACATCATTAGGATTGTCCAGTAAAATCCTTTTGGGAATGGGTAAATAGACCCTCACCTGAACCAGCTCAAAAGCTAAATATTTCATCAGAAAACATCTGGGGCCCGTCACAGAGATTCCCCACTTTACCGTAACATATCTGCTTGATGTTTCCACCATAAATTTCAAAAAACTTTATTTATGACTTTCTTTGTTCTTTTACTATGAAACCTTCATAAAGTCATTACCACCTTGGAATATGTGTGGTATTTGGAGTAACCCAGATCTATGTCCCAGGCTGATGTGACGAATATTTAGGTCCAGAATCAACTATCTCTGATTCCCTTTGAGATGTGAGATGCTATTGCTATCTATCTATCTATCTATCTATCTATCTATCTCTACCTAATCTATCTATCTATCCTCTATCAATTTATCTATCTATCTATCTATGTATCTATCTGTCATCTATTCATTTAGGGTGTGTGTATGAATACTATAAACACTATTATATTTTTGAGACAGGCTGTCTCTATATAGCCCTGACTGTCCTAGAACTTGCTCTGTAGACCAGGCTGTCTTGAACTACAGAGGTTCCTACCTCTGCCTCCAAGTGTTGAGATTAAAGATGTGTGCCACCATGCCTGGCTATTTATTTTTTATCTTTTATAAGGCCCACATTAACCCAGAACCAAAGCCACTGAGGACATTGCAAGAAAAGAAAATTACAGTCTGATATTCCTGTGAGAAAAAAAAAAATCCTCAGCAAGTTCTTGAGGAAGTGGATTTCATCAGTATCTCAAAAAGGATCAGTCACTATGATCAGGTGGGTTTGTTTTAGGGACAAAAAATCTGAACAATAACAGCACAATGATAAAGATCATACACTGCATTAAAAAATAAAGAACAAAACCCATGTGAGCATCTCAAGAAATGTAGGATATAGCTTTGCAAGTTTAAACATCATTTCATGACCAAATTATCCATGAAAAGAATGCACCTCAACACACTGAAGGCCATATACGGCAAGACCACAGATAATACTATGTATTGAAGAAGATTTCTATACACAGAACTGTGTTCTTAAAAAGTCCCAGAACTCTAGCGATTGGTCCAAATGGCATGGCTATTTCAAGATTATCAATCCTTATTAAAAACTTGTTTTCTAAAAGCTTTGGGTGTTACGAACACTTCTTTCTCTATATAGTTACAGAATTCGATGTTTTCAGTGTTGTCTTTGTTATGTTCCTTAAGATTTAGAGAACTTATTATTCTAATTTTCTTTGATTACGAGTGAAACTGACTGTGTTTTGTTTATGTTTGTGAGTTTGCACAGGACACCCATTTGTGTGTGTTGTGTGTGTGTGTGTGTGTGTGTGTGTGTGTGCATCTGCACATTTGTGTATTCCTGTGGAAGCCAGAGGACAACTTCTGGTTCTGTTTCTCAGTTGTCCACTATGTGTGTGTGTGTGTATATGTGTGTGTGAGAGAGACTGAGAGAGAGAGAGAGAGAGAGGAGACAGAGACAGAGACAGAGACAGAGACAGAGAGAGTCTCTCTGGCCTGAAAATTATCAAATGCTGTAGAGTCACAGGGACCCGCTCAGCCATAGTCCTCAGCACTGGGGCTTAGAAGTGTGCACTGGCATGCCTGGCTTTACACAAGTTCTGGAGACTAAACTCAGGCCTTCTTACCTGTCAGGTAAACACTTTCTGGACCAGGCTACCCTCCAGGCCCCAGAAATGTAATGCTTTTAGAGTGTGTTCCTGTCTTAATGTGTTAGCTAGTCTTTGTTCCTTTAAACCTGCGGATTGTTTTTCAACTTGAGAGATTCTCTTCCCCCCCAGTTAAACACAGCATAATTTCTCTAGTTAATAATTAGCAAGAAATTTGTACCATGACCAAAAGCCTCTGCATTTAGAAACAGTTTAACTAGTTACTTTTTTAACAAATGTAAGGTCAAAAGAATACTATTAAAAATTGAATTTGCCGTAGTCGCAATAATCTCCTGAATGTGGTCCTCTTTTTTTATTTAAACATGAAACTCCTAAATTTTATAGGCTTTATTTTTTTCTTGTTTTCTTTGACTGAATCCTTAGCCCTACCACACAAAGCTGCAGGATGTTGGTAAGGAATTCTCTTGTATATTATCAGGAGAAATGCAATTAGGACATCACTTCTTTTTTTTTTTTAAGCCCTTTAACATTTTAATTACTCTTATGGTTTTTTTCTCTCTCTTTTTCTTTGTTTATGTAATACTGGTCAGTTAATTTCAAACAACATACAGATTTTTCATTTTCATTTCATATTACCATTCTACAGGGTGTTTGAACTCAGAAATGGCCAGCAAATCTATATAGAATAGAAAGTGTTATCTTGATAATCGAATTTGGACTTCAATAATATTAGTAATTTCTGGTGACAGGTATATTTTATTCTATCAGAACTATAGATGCAGTATAATCATACACCACATATACAAAAATTTATACACAATCTTTAAAAAATATTTTTGGTTGTTCCAACGGCCTCCCAAGTAGATGGTAAATGCCTTCATGGTATACGAGACGCCCCTTCAGCTGTCTGTCACACAACTCACAGCAACAGAGTGGCAAGGAGGCGCCAGGCTGGAGGAAAGGGCAATTTTACATTTGGTATGTCCAAATGGAGAAACTTTGAAATTATTCCTATCCAAAGGAAGGTCTTTTAAAATCCTTCTGGCCAGAAAGTCACATCTTCTGTACATGAATGTAATTTGCTTTTTGTCAGCCCAGAAAACATACATATAAGTGACATTATATAGACTGAGCAGGTTGTATTTTATGTATCAGAGAATATCTATATGCATATAATATATGTAACAACAATTAATGGAAAAAAAAGATCATAAATTTGAAAAGAAAGTAGGAGGGATATATGGAGGATTGGGAGGGAAGATGAATTTAAAAAACGATATGTAATTTGCACAAAAGTATTACAGCATATTCGCAGTGTCCTGGCCTGTGTCATATCCTCTACCAGACATCCCACGAGGTACCTGCTAGTGAGGGAGGGCAGTCACAGGCTTGCTGAGATGCCAGTTCTTAAGGTCTTCCTCTGCTTTTCTCACATAACAACCCATTTCAGATCCTGCTACTTCTGTCTACTTAATTTTTTTTTTGGTTCTCGAGACAGGGTTTCTCTGTGTAGCTTTGCGCCTTTCCTGGAACTCGCTTTGGAGACCACGCTGGCCTCGAACTCACAGAGATCCGCCTGCCTCTGCCTCCCAAGTGCTGGGATTTAAAGGCGTGCGCCACCACCGCCGCTTTAATGTGTTTTGTAACTGCGCTTTCTTTCCTTTTCTTATTACTCCCAGCGAAATTCAGCTCCCATTGTTTTTCGATAGAACAATTGCTACAGTCACCTAATGATTTCCCAACTATATACCATCCAATTATTCTTCCTTCTTTCTACTTGACAAGTAGTTCCCGTCACTTTCCATAGGTTGCTTCATTGCCTGGTGTTTCTTATTGTGTAAACATGGTCATATTACTATCCATATGAAAATCTCAGTGGCTTCAACTGAAGCCCACATTCTTGGTTTCACATGCAAGATCCTTATAATCCAAATTCTAAAAGATACTTCGTTCTTTCTTATAAAATGGATTGTGTTTCTCAAATATGTCTCAAGATTTCTTCTCTTTTCATTTTTGCTTACATATTTCTCTACACTTAACACTGGCATCTTACTCCTACTACTTTTTAAAAATATTCTTCCACCTTAATTCATATGACACCCTCCTAAATCTTTTCTGGTCCTTACTTAGGGATCACAAAGCATTCATGACAAGTATTTAACTATATTCTAAATTGGATTATAGTCATGTGCACAAACTATTTCCACTATGTGAGTGCTCAGGAAACAAAGATTCAAAAAGGTATCTTTTCTGATCATTGTTGATTATTTCATAGTACCCAGAACAATACTTTATAAAAAATAAATCTCCAAAAACAAAGACTATGTGGACAAATATAAATCTCCTATGATGTGAGAAAGAATCTGTGATTTTGGGTGAACCTAGAGATCACATGACTAGTGCTGAGAACTGTATTGACTGCCACGAGGAGAGAGAGAGGAGAGAGAGAGAGAGAGAAGAGAGAGAGAGAGAGAAAGAGAGAGACTTGTACATTCCTTATTAAAAATCTTAAAATATTTCTTCCATAAGCCTTTTTATAATTTCACACTTGAATAACATGTAAAGTTATTTATTGGGAAAATGTATAATATAAGGATATGTAATAACCCAAATATTCTTGCTTTTCAGATCGCTTCAAGGCTACCCAGAAATTCATAAATGAGAACACTGCATACCTGTGAGTTGTTCTGGGTTCCCTTTGATCATAGTGCTTTTGCTGTATTGTTATCCAATACATTATTCTAGGAAGGCAAATGCTCCTCAAAGATAATTTAATTAAATAGCAGCTGTATTAAGAGTAAACGCATTAGCCATTTCTATGAGTTATGTTTAGGCGTAAGTAGAAATTCTGCAGAGGATCACTGTGCACCCTCCACGGACTGTTGCAGGACCATCATTGCAGTTGCTCAATATGTTCAGGAAGCATCCTTTGATGAGGTGGAGATGCTGGTGAAAGTCATGATGGATTACAGGGACAGGTGCTGGGCGGATGAGACACTTCCGGAGTGTTCAAAAATAGCTGTAAGTAAACTGCTTGTGATTCTTACCCAAACAAGATCTAAGAATGGTACTCTGGACAATAGAATGTCATATTTAATGCTGCGTGCTTCCAACATCTAGCAGAAGTGACCGGAACAGCCCAAATGAAGAGAACAAACAAAAGTAATATTATCAAATTCGATACTTAAAATACTCAGCAGAAATGACCGGGGAAGCCCTTCTGAGAATGCCTTGCTGGAGTTCCCAATTAGAGTTTTTCAAGACATCAAAGCTTTCTCTCCATGGATGAACAATTCATCCTACTGCAGGCATTTTTATATTATGGATGAATGATAATAACCTCTATTAGAAAGTATTATTAATATTCTTAGCTATTTCCTTTCTGTCTGTCACAGAATTAGGTGGCCAGCCTGTCCCAGATAGGGAATTTTAGAGGATGCTTGAAATAAACATGTTTGAGTCTGAGGCAAGGGAGAGCCTCCCCGTTTCCCAGAGTCCACTTTCAACAAGCTTAAGGAGCATGTGACAATTTTCCAACATAGTGTCTATTCTAGAACTGAAATGTAGGCATTGAAGAAATGGGACCAGGAGAAGAAGGCTTGCTGTAGGATTGAAGTTTCTCAAAGTGTGGATGATCGTCAAGGGCCTTAGGTAAAAACATTCTGTAGATAACTGTGCAAACTGTAACCTTTTCCCCAGCACGATTCTTTGTATCCACTGAGCCTCCTCAGGAGGTAGAAGAGCTTTGCCATGACGGAACATTGTCTTCCTCTCTGTTGTCCAGAATAAAGCCATCCAGGATATGATCTGTGCTATGGAGGGGCTGCCACAGAAGCATAACTTTTCTCACTGCTGCAGTAAAACTGACTTGGCAAGAAGACTCTGTTTCTTCTACAACAGAAAGCTAACGTAGGCTTTCTGCCCCCTTTCCCTACTCTGGATCCAGAAGAAAATGCCAAGCTTATAAAAATAACAGTGAATCATTTTTTATACCTGTAAGTTTAATTTTGGTATCCAAAGGATTTTTGAAGTATTGTTCTTACTAGGCTAAAAATCTCTTCTTTTTTTTTTCTTTTAGTTTAAAATTTTTATTTTCCAAGCAACTTCTGCTTTTCTCTATTTTTGCATGTGTGGGTTCATTGACGAATAGACTGATTCATAAAGTCATTCAATGTTTATTGTGTTGGGATCTAAGCTCAGTGAGGCTGTAGCTGTAGACCCTGCTTTGACTCTTACATTAGCGCCCTGTATCTTCCAATGCGATAACCCACAGAGCTGAGGTGTATACGCAGCATTAAATAGCTAGGAAACACAGGGATGGAAGTATTTTCTTCCAAGGGCAGTTGCACATTTTACCTTGGGAAGACTTAAATTACAGAACATGGAGCCTCAAATTTCTTGGCAATAGTAGTAATTGCAGAGGAAAAGATTATTATTTTTTTTCTGGGAAGGTATTGTGCTTTGAAACAACCACACAAGTCTGAACTTAAGGAGGTAGGCTCCTTGAGTCTTGGATGTGGTGTGTTTAGAAGGCTGATTTTCTCTAATATGGTAGGGAGACTGGCTTCTTATGTCACAGGAAGGGAGGGAAGGAGAACACAGCTCAGTGCTCAGGATGAGAATAGCCAATGTCATCCTTAATTCGAAGTTAGCAGCTCCAGTGCTAAAGGCTGGAAATGGCTGGTTTTGGTGACTGGATCACACTGCTTGTCACTGAACTTTCCTACAGTGGGAGTCCTTCCTTAATCTTCTCTTCATTTTCACAACCTGCTTTTCTTGTCTTCTTCTTCCTTTCCTTCCTTTCCCTTGTCAATCATCCCTCTCCACCTCCCTTTCCCATCTTTCTCTTAAAAACCTTCATGTTTTATAGCTATATGTATGAGGTTGCCAGGAGGCACCCCTTTGCCTTCTCCCCTGTTCTCCTGACTGTGGCTTCTTGGTTTGAAGAGGCGGCAGCCACATGTTGTGAGCAGCAAGAGAAAGCCAGCTGTTTTCAGGACAAGGTGGTACCATACTTGTTTCACCAAGGGGATGAAAATGCCCAGTGGTGTAGCTCCAGATCTCCACGTGCCTGCCATATTCAGTATTATCTTATCACATTCACTGATGCTAAGTTCGTAGGTCACACTGGTAGAAATGCACCATTTACCAGAAACCTATGAAAGAGAGTCACCAATTGCCAGGCTCCCACCTTTGGTTTCCTTATGAATTGAAAGAAAGCCCAAGTACAGGCATGTCCAGGGTAAATGCTGACACGATGCCTTCTGTCCGTGACAAACTTCCTTTCGGTTTAAATCACAAGATGGAATTATGCCAGTAGTGGCAGCCATGTTCAGGACACGCTGCAACAAGCCTTCTCTTACCAAGTGCAATGCTATCATCAGGAATCCTGGCCCTACGTTTTTAATGTGCCAGTAAAAGACACACTTTAAGATATACATTTCTCTCAACATGTAAACTTACTAAGAGAAAAATTCCATGTATTTTTTTTTTGTAGCTGTAGATTTTCTGGGGTAGTTGATTTATATGTAATTAAAAAACTAAGAAAATAGTGAGATTTGGGTCTCATTTCAACAGAATTTTCTCTATCTTTCAGGCAGCTCCTATCACACAGTATTTAAAAGCATCATCTTCTTATCAACGAAATGTTTGTGGAGCCCTTATAAAATTTGGACCCAAAGTCTTAAACTCATGTGAGTTTTGTACAGTACATCTTGTATTTTCTTGCTTGTGGCATACATTTTATTTTTTTGGTTGTTGTTATTTCTCCTAAATAGCTGATGACTTTTTATTTGTAGTCTTCCTGGTTCTTAAGGGTTTGGAGGTGGGTGAGTTTACATGGATAGCTAAAAACAAAACAAAACAAAAAAACAAGGTCATTAAGGCAAGATGGGAAAAGACATAGGGATGAGAGAATGCCAAGAGAAAGAGGGCTGTTCTGATATACACTTTGGATAGTGTGTGTGTGATGTTTTTTCTATAATTGCAATCAGCTCACATGGGATGTTTTGCTGTAGTAATTATAGGACACAGAGACTCTCTCAGGCCACATGTGGTTGGAATCTAGAATTGGGGGTAGAGGGTGGCGAAATGCCCAGCCTTCAATTTTCCAAGTGATCATATAGACCATATAACAACACCATCAGCTATTTAAGAACATCTGTGCAAAAATCATGTATCAATTGTCCTGGATACTTATACCATTTGTGTTATATAAGAAAGGACCTTCTCCTCCTCCTCCTCCTCTCCTCCTCCTCCTCCTCCTCCTCCTTCTTCTATTGGCTATTCAAAATGCTCTTAGTGGCTACCAATGATCTTTCCAGAAACATTGCTGTATTCAGTAAAAAGTTTCCCAGGATTGGATTTAAGGACCTCACTCCCCTCTTAGAAGATGTTTCTACCATGTATGATGGATGCTGTGAAGGGGATGTTGTGCAGTGTATCCGAAGTCAGGTAAGTTTTCTCTAAAAGAAAGCAAAAAACTGATTTGTAATAGTTAATTTTTAACTTTTATATTCTAATTATCACATAAAATTGCTCATTAGTTATGATGTTTGGTACAATATTATGTTACATCTATGTGTATAATGTATATCTGATCCCGCTTAGGTATTATCAGACTGTCCTTTCTTTATGTTCAAGGCTCCTCTCTCTCTAGTTCCTCATAAAATGTGTAATAGGTAACGGTGAGCAGGGACCTGATTAGGCTAGAACTGTTATCTATCATCCCTATCTCTTCCTGCCCATTAATAATTATGTTCTTTTATTATCACAAGCCCTCAGTAGACCTCAGAAAATGACATTAATATTGTATTTTGAAAGTTGCTTTATTTGATTTCCTAAGATCTTTTCAAATGATCTTCTTCCCTCCCCGACATCTTCCATTCCTCCCTCCCTCCCTCCCTCCCTCCTTCTCTCTCCCTCCCTCCCCTCCCTCCCTCTTTCTTTCTAATTGACAAATACTGTATATATTTTATATACTTATGTTTTTGTGGTAAGATTACTTCCAATTTTTTCCCTAGCAATTTTTAAAGTTATATGGCATAGTGTTATTTATCTATAGTCACCATGGTCTACAGTAGAATTCCTGAAATTCTTTCTCCTATAAATCTAAAATTTTGTCTTTGAATAACATCCAATGCTTGCATCTACTCAACATCTGATAACCCTTAAAGTGTGTGGTTTTTTTTTTTTTTTTGAGGAATATACCAGTGAACATACTGTTGCAGAGTTGAAATGGTTCATGCACTTTAAAGGCAACACAATTGCATTAAAAATACACAGATTTAAAAGTGTGGGTTCTGGGCTTAAACATGTGTCCTCGCACTTGCAAGGAGAGTACTTGATCACTGAGCCATCTCTCCAGCCTCTTGCTGAAGGGTAGCTTTTCACAGTGAGTGGCTTCGCAGGGGGAGGTGGGGAAGGACTCTGTTCCTTGGGGGCTGACCCAGGGGAGTTTGACCATGCTCCAGTGGGCATCTAGCAACACAATTGGACTTGGGCTATTTTTTCTTTTACCCCCCGTTTTTTGGGTGCATCAGAGTGGAAGGGTATAATAGGTGCACATTGTATGAAATTACCAAATAATCCGTAAAAATATTAAGTTGGAAAAAAATTAAAAATCTAAAAAAAACAAAAAAAAACCCCCCACAGATTTCTTCTTCGTTAAAATTAAGCTTTGTTGTGATGTCTTTAAATTTGTTATTTTACTTACAGTAAGGACAGTGTATTACTCAGATAACTTCAATTATAGGAGATTGGAAATATCTGCTTTAAATTAAGCAGTGGACAAAAGATGTCCTCCCAAATTATTTTATTCTCAAATGTAACCCAGTTAAAGGGACGCCACTTATAATTGATTTTTTGTAGTATTTGGTTGTTGATGGAAATGTGGGTTTAATAATGTTAAATCTAATATACTAAAATTAGTATAATAATTTAAATTTTTATGGCTTGTAGTTGAAATTAAGGGATCATATTGTATTTCAAATTTCCTCCTCTTTAATGTCTTTATGGAGAAATGGAAGAAATTCAATTGTCATTAACTGAAAATAGAAATGAATTCTCAGGAAATTAAAACATGCTTTGCCTAGAATATACTGGCTTCAGCTGTGATAGGAACGCTGGAAATGTTGTACCGACCTGTACCGATTCCTACTCCATTCTCACCTTAGCCCTGGAATTCATCTTGTCCTGTACCCTCAGTGTCCACCAGAAGATTCCAGATAGTAGGAATAGGTTGAGTCGAGTCAGGAGACCTGAAGTAACCCAGAGAGTGTGGGATGGGTGGGATGAAGGTGAGGAGGGTCTGGAGGGAGCACTGAGAGCCATGTCAGCTTTTAAAATTAGTCCTGTGTGAATAAGATAACCTTCCTCTTTCCCTTGTCCCCCAGGCTTCTTGTAGAGGTAAGGGCATCGATGAAAGGAGAGGACAGGATTTCTCTCTTATAACACTGTGTACATTGGATTATTTGAACAGCCTCAAATTTAGAGTAGCCATATGGGAAATGATTATATAGATAAGAAAGCTTCTTCTAGCTGGGAAGTTTTTCATTTGGTAGATTCTGTAATGGTTATTTTCCTAATCAATCTTTGGGTTTTTTTTTTAATTGGCTTTTTTTTCATACAATATAGTTTGATCACATTCTTTCCCCTCTCCCAACTAGATACTTCCCATCTCCTTACTCATCCAAATTTATCCTCTCTCAGAAAATAAAAAAAAAAAAAACCAAAAACCAAAATGAACAAAACAAGTCAAAATGCAATACCAAAACAAAACCTCCTGAGCATGGGCCTGCTCTGGCATGTGGTTGATATACCCAGTGTCATTTCCCTGCAGAAAACTGATTTTCCCTCTCCCAGGTGTTGATGGCAAAAAGCTTCTTGGTTAGGATGGACTTTTGTGCCCACTTTTCCTGTTGTGTCTGGAAGACACTGTTTCCTTGGAGTCATTTACCACCTCTGCTCTTATGGTCATTCTACTTCCTCTTCCACATAGACCCACAAACCTTGAATGGAGGGTTTCATAAAGGCATCCCATTCAGGACCCAGTGTTCCAAAGTCTCTCATTCTCTGCACATTGACCTCAGTCTCTGTGTCATTTACCATCTACTGCAAGAAGAAGATTCTCTGATGAGAGCTGAGTGTGATGTACTGATTCTATGGCTATAACAATATGTAGATGTAACTAACCATCTTATTAAATAAGAAACACAGAAACAATGTAAAAGAGAAAGCCGAGAAGTCAGAGCTCAGAGCTAAAATCTCACCCTTCGCCTGCGGTGTCCTAGCTTCCCGAAAGAGAGCTACTTCCTGTCTGTAAGTCGATTTTCCAGTCATTCTGCCTTCTCATTGGTTGTAAACCCAAACACGTGACTGCCTCGTCACTGTCTGAATGTACAGCCCCCTAGGTCTTAAAGGCATATGTCTCCAATGCTGGCTGTATCCCTGAACACATAGAGATCTATGGATTAAAGGCGTGTGCCACCACTGCCACACTCTGTCTATGGCTCTAATAGCTCTGACCCCTGGACAACTTTATTTATTAACATACAATCAAAATCACATTTTCAGTACAATTAGATTACCACCACAACAATATGTCATCATGAGTCATTTTATTGATATGTTTATTTTTAGCAAAAAAAAAAAAAAAAAAAGTTGTAGGTTTTCCTCTAGGTTTTATGACCTGTCTAGTCTCAGGTTCTTGGTCATTTTAGTAGTGTCACAAAAGGGTTCCATCTCATGGAGTAGACCTTAAATCCAATCAAAAAAGTGATCGGTTACTCCCATAACATTTGAATGCCACTGTTGTCCCAGTAATATCTTACAGGCAAGTTACTTCTGTAGTTACAGACTTTGTAACTGTGTGATATTGATGAGTACTTTTCTCTTCTGTGTAGAATGTACAGTACCTTCCAGCACCATACATACCAGTCAGTAGGGGTGAAGCTTCTAGAATGGACATGAGCTAAATTTCTTCATGTTCAATGACATAAGTAAATGATCTCTTCAGCAATAGGGCCTGACCAACAGGCTTGGAAGGTAGCCCACAGAACTGACAATAGCCTATGTTTGGGGGAGGTCTTTGGGACACCTTTGGCCAACAACTCAACAAGATGTAGCCCATTCATGTTACTGGGTTTTACTTGCTAGCCTAAGATGTCTAGTTGGGCACTGTCTCCCTTGTATGTCGTAACCCCATTTAAATTCCTTTTATAACCATATATATATTTTAGGGAGCTTCATCAGTAGTAGGTTTTCTCATGCTTTTCAAAAGGTCTTTAGTATGAGCTGTCCCTCCTCATATTCCTCCTTTCTCCCTTCTGCCTTCTTCTCTCTTCTGGTCTTTCACCTTCCTCATTTAATCCTCCTACTCTAGTTTCTCCTTTGTCCCTTTGTAACGCTATGGTCTATTTACCTTTCCTTGGAAGAAGCCCCTCCTTCCTTAAACAAAAATATTTAGTGTGTGTGTGTGTGTGTGTGTGTGTGTGTGTGTGTGTGTGTGATCAGATCTGGCTCTGTCTGTCTTTGGGGCTATGGATCCTCTGGGGCTGGAGTTACAGGCAGCCATGAGCCACCATGTGGCTGTTAGGAAAAGAACCTGGGTCCTCTGCAAGATAAGTCAGTGTTCTTAACCTCTGAGCTATCCCTCTCATTCCCTAACCAATATTCATTCACTTATCAAATATTTGTGGGTTTTGCTACACCCTCAGAAAGATAGGTTTCATCTACAGGAGAACTAGATTAGCTGAGATGTGTGGCTATGCCTTCAGTGGCCACCTTGGGAAGCACAGACAACTCTTGTGGGGTACATCAACATTAGAAGAAAAGGTAACCGTGAGATCAGTGAGATGGCTCAATGGGAAAAGATACTTGCTTTCAAGGCCGAGACCCAAGTTTGGTCACCAGGACCTTAGTGATGGAAAGAACAAACTTCCACAAGTGTCTTCTGAAACGAAGTAGATAAATACAATAATTTTTTAAAAAGTAAAGGTTTCAATATATGAGAGAAGTGGGGAGAAAGTACTTAAAACACTAATATTTATTGATGAATGTAAATTTAGGATAAAAAGCCCCACCACCACCCCGTGCCTGCTTTTAAGATCTAAAATCCTAAGGGTAGAGAACAGTTGCACTAATGTGAAACTTCATAAATGTTAAGTCAGTGTCAAATTTAAGTGAATATTATTTATCTAATCAATTGATGGATGGGTATTAATGTTGCATTCGTGACTGGCTCTGTCGAGAGGTGGATGCTAATGTTATGTTCAGCCATTCTTTTGTGAAGGAAAAGCCAACTTGAAGAAAATCTGAGTCAAAACTTACCTTGTCCTTATTTGATGCAGAGCCAGGTTATGAACCATATTTGCTCAAAACGAGACTTCATCTCAAGTAAAATCAAAGAGTGCTGTGAAAGGAAACCCAGAGAGTGAAGATTGTATAATTAACGCAAATAAAGAAGACAAACCGGAAGACTTATCTCCCAGAGAACCCAAGTTTACTGACAGCGGAAACATGTGTCAAGAACGAGATTCTAACCAGGACGACTTCTTTGCCGAGTACTATAAGTATTGAAAGTTTAGAAGGCAAACAGAAAGGAAGGATAAGGCACCATTGACTTCACTGGCATCATACAGTTTACAAAGGTCATGGCTTGCACATTAGTTGTTCCACAGACTTTTAAGTTAAACAGTGACAGTAACACAGTGATGGCGAACATTCGCTGAATGATTCTATGTACCAGGCAGTAGGCTACATCTCTTGTTCAGATTCTCCATCTTGCTTCAAACCAAATGTAGAATAAGTGCCGTTTCCCCTGTTTTTTTTGAATGAGCACACTGAGAGAAATAAAGGAATTAAGAGGCTTGTTCAAGATTCACAGGTAAAATACGACAGAGTGAGGAACTGACCCTGGGGTTCCGGTCTTAGGAGGTCACATGCTTGACTGTTCAGCAATGTCACCCTGCAGTTCCTAAAGGAAGATTAATGGACGCAGGCCACAGGACTAAGTCTGAATCTTATTTGTCACTGGGCAAGTTAAACTACCTGCTTTATTTTCTGTTATTATTGATTTTTAAAGTCAGTGCCAAGTGATGGATTTCATTCTGGAATTTCATATTTGTATGGCACTGTATTTTGTTCTTATTCATCTCACTCACCACTGTCTTCTCCTATCCCTTCTCCACTCCATTTTCTGCTCACCTTCTTTCCCCACAATCCTTCGCCATACGCCTTTAAGTCATGTGAATCTCTTTGCCTTCTGTTGAACTCTTCTAGTTTTAACACACACACACATATACACACACACAGACACACACATTCACTTACAAATTTAAATCTAGATTCTGTGTCAGGCTTATTTTCTCTTAATATAATGATCTCCAGTTCCATCTATTTTCCTGCAAATGTCATGATTTTATTTTTTTTTCCCTTTTGGATGAAGAAATGCCATTATGTGTGTATCACATTTTCTATACTCATCTGCTTGTGCTTCCATTTCTTAGCTATTGTGAGTAGCAGAGCAACTAAACACAGATGTGCATGCTTCTCTGCAGTATGTTGACTTAGAGTCCTTCAGACATGACAGAGTTTTGATACACAGTATCATGTGTTAAATTATTCTAAGAGTTGTTTTTTAAATAATTCCAAAAACTCTATCCTCTTTGATGAGGAAAGAATGTTAGTCTGAAATATAATCCAGAAAAAATTTCCCCGTAAAGAGTTACATAAACAGACTGAATTCCAGGTTTTGGCCTTGGCAGCAGACACAATGTTAGATCTTACTAGATTCATTGAAAGCGGAGTTGGGTCTTTTATTTTTTTCTATAACATAATAGATATAATTATATTCTTTCTAACATAATAAATGTTTTGCACACCTCAGGTTTACTCATGAATACTCCAGAGACATAATGAACTTTCAACACCACAGCTTCTGAGAATTTCTAAAGTGTACAAGGACCTCCTGGAAGACTGCTGCAGTAGAGAAAGCCCCCCAGGTTGTTACCGCCATGCGGTAGGTCCTATTGACGGAGATTCACAAAACCAAAACAACATCAATTTTTATTAAAGCTTTCTGATTATAAAATAATTATATGTTATATGTGCTATACAATTATAATTATAATATTATGTTAAATATTTTTTCATATTTCTTTCCCTATACTTGCATATGTCTTAAAAAATAAGAACAAGCCGGGCGTTGGTGGCGCACGCCTTTAATCCCAGCACTTGGGAGGCAGAGCCAGGCGGATCTCTGTGAGTTCGAGGCCAGCCTGGCTACCAAGTGAGCTCCAGGAAAGGCGCAAAGCTACACAGAGAAACCCTGTCTCGAAAAACCAAAAAAAAAAAAAAAAAAAGAACAAAAAAGTATATTTCTTAGAGAATGTTTGGACCTTACATTATTTAGTATAGCAGGAATCTTTTCATTTTGTGTTAAATGGCGCTATATTTGTTTCCTATTGTGGCCACACAGCTGGTGACTTAAAAGAACAGAAATGGTCTCTCCCCAGAGTGTCAGTGTTAGAAATCAGCAGTGTGGGGCTCAGTTCAAAGCGGTAGTGTGGCTGGGTTCCCTCCGCAGGCTCCAGGGAACATGTGACTCCCAGCTTCTCACAGAGAAAACTTTTCTCTTTATAACCTTGACATTCTGTCATAACGATGTGAAGTAATTTACTCACCTGCTCTCCTGCCGTGTGTGAACACTGAGCACGTTAGCTATGTGTTGACAGCTTTGTAAGCAATGCATAGATGAGACTCTCATTCTACATATTTTCTTTAGTATTTGTAGTGTTTTTCTCAGGCTAGATCGTCAGTTAAGGAGGTAATGGGTCAAAATATAGAGACTTTTAGAAACATTTGACACAAATTGCTGTTAACTTCTACAATTTTTTTTTTTTTTTTTTTTTTTTTTTGCCAGAGCAGTGTTGGGACATGTTTGATTCAATGTTGCCTTTGCCGATATTTCACATACACATTAGGCTTTGGAGATTTATGTGTGAAAAGTGGCTATGTTTTAAGTATTTGCTTGATTTCTAAAACTATATTTAAAATTTCCTATAAAAAGGGTGGGTATGATTGAAAGTATGAAATTCTAAACTAAAAAAAACTCATACAAGTTTTGATATATTACTTTAAGTTTTATATAAAAATTTGTTCATGTTTGTTTCTTGTTTTCATATTGAAATGAATAACTTTCCATATCTCTTCATATACCTATAAAATATAACTTCATATATTATAGGAGTAGTTGACAATTTTTCATGATCCCTTTGTTCTATACTACTTTTGCTTTATTTTTATATTTTCTTTCACATATTATAAAAGTAAATTTATAATCATTCATATTTAGGCAATGTGATAAGAAAACTGTTTTGTTTTTTTTTTAAATTTTCATTTATGCTCTGTCACTGTCCTTATCAAGCCACTCTGTTCCTCGTCTTTGGTGAATCTTGGTACTAGAAAATTCTCTTGTCATGGAGACACGTTTGTCCCACCATGTCCATGTGCTGCAGTGTGGCTTTCTCATAGCCACATGAAAAATGTCCAGTTTATGCTGTGGCAAAAAAAAAATGTCCATTAAATAATTGAAGACAACTATGGGAGGTTTTAAGTTCTGAACCTCAATAATGGGAAAAGATAGAAATAAAGATAAATACACCTACACTGTTCCACAGCAATGCCTATTAGCTGGGTCACCCTCAGAAAGTTGCTTAAGTTCACAAAGCTACGCTCCTTTACTATCGAAGCAGAGAACGACTTCTCTGACTGCTTCTAGATAAGGGTCAATGTACAGATATTGCCAAGGTAAAATTTAAATTTTACCTTGTAACTCCTAAAGCTCTAAAAAGGATGAGATAGTTGAACTATCTATAATGGAATTAATTCAAACTCTTGCACATACATATAAAGCTATATTTTGGTGAAAAAACATATAGTAATCAGAGTTTGGATATGGATATAATCTGAAAACAAAAAAAAGATAGTCATCAAGCTGCATGTGGCTTCATTCAGTTTTAGATAAAATGTTTGTAATCATAGTTGTTTTTTATTTTCAGGAGGATAAATTCAATGAGACAACCGAGAAAAGCTTTGCAATGGTCCAACAAGAATGTAAACACTTCCAGGAGTTGGAGAGGACGCCCTGCAACTCCAGTAGGTTGTCTGCATAACTGGACTAATACTTGTGACCAGGGTCAAATGATCTTTCGAACAGAGAATATTAGGTCTGTCTCTCGGTTATGCAAATTCATCACCTCTGAGAAGCAACAAGAGCACAAAAGGCAAGAATTCACACTGAGCCGTTACATGAATCCTTGACCAGAAACGAGGCCACATTTGAGATGCTAGACAGAGTGCTCCTGTAACCCTTTAGCGTCTGTGAACTCGGGTTTCTCACCTCCAAATCAGGGTTCTTGAATTATGTTTTGTGTGAGAGAGAATGGAGAAAGCTTCAGGTGGCTCCTGTTCCTGGGGAACTGATGGTTAGCTCAGGGGTTAAGCCAGTGGTAATCACAGAATTACCAGTGGATTTGCTTAACATTGTAGTATTTATCCTTTTGGTGCTTTTATGAGAATTCAAGAATAAATATGCAGTTAATTTAGATTTAAAAATAATGATCATGCTAACGCTGGTTTACTAAAGCCAACATCTTCAATCCAAACGTGAATTCTCTATTCCTGCAACGTTGCTGTCAGCCGCAAGTTAACCTCAGTCCATTTAAGGATCTTAGCTTTCTTTATCTTATTCCTAACATGTCTGTCAAATGCTCCTTTTAGACTACTTACCGTCAAATACAAACTATTTCAAGAACTTTATTTACTGGCCAAGAACGTTTCTGCCGAGGATGGTCTATCATGGGGTCACACTGGTTGGGTGCTGGCTGTTTCCTATCTCTCATGGGTTGGTTGAGCTGGAGTGAGTAGTTATTCAAAGGAAAATGCATATCTGCCATCATCCAGAACCAAACAGGTGTGTTTTCTTTCAGTTACCTTGTCAAGTTCACCAAGGCAGCCCCCCAGCTCTCCACGGAAGAACTGATCTCCCTTAGCAAGGAAATGGTGGCGGCTTTGGCATCCTGCTGCACCCTAAGTGAAGAGTTCGCTTGCGTTGATGATTTGGTGAGTGTGGCTCATGTACCTGACTATTTTTTTTTTTTTTAATTTGCAATTCTTATTATTTACAGTGTTCTGTCTGCATGTATGTCTGCAGGCCAGAAGAGGGCGCCAGATCTCATAGATGTTGTGAGCCACCTTGTGGTTGCTGGGAATTGAACTCAGGACCTCTAGAAGAGCAGCCAGTGCTCTTAACCTCTGAGCCATCTCTCCAGCCCTAAATTTGCAATTCTTAATGTATAATTTACATCATCATCCCCTACCCCCTTTCAAATTCATGACCTCTTTTTCTTTAATTACTATTGTTTTACACACACACACACACACACACACACACACACACACACACACGGATAAATGTATAAATAAAACCTGATGAGTCCGTTCAGTGTTACTAGTATGTAATGCTTTTAGGTCTGATCATTTGGTGTTGGACAACCAATTAGGTGGTTCATCCCTGGGGAAGACTAATTCTTTTTCTCTCAGCAGTTGTCAATTGCCTGTAGCTCTAGAGGTGGGACCCAATGAGAATTCCCTCCTCCCCATTAGCATGTCTATTGGTGTTCTGTCTGTCATCTGTTGTTCCTGTGTTTTGAGATAATCTCTCTTTGTACAGCCTTAGCTGGCCTAGAATTCACTATGCAGACCAGGCTGCTCCAAGTTGTGGTGATCCTCCTGCCTCTGACTCTTCAGTGCTGGGATGACAGACCTGGTACTTGGCTTTTCGTGCTCATGCCTTCCATTGTTGATTTATACGAATTCTCTACTCTTCTCTGTTGTTTTCCACATCGTCCAAGCAAGAAATATTATTTTCTTTCTTTGGCTCACCATGTGGATCCCTGAAAATCAGAAGAAAATGAATGTCCTAAGTCATTTTTAAGGATTCTTCAAATTATCTTTCTTTGTTTTAAATTATGTCAGAGGTGATGGGCTAGGGCAAATGATTTAGGAAGCGCAATATTGTTCCAGAACGACATAGAAAAACTAATTCACTTATTCTGTAGTTCTTATACATGCTAGGCAGTCTGCCCCTGCACTACATCCCAGACCAGAAACCCTACCATTTTAAATAGTGTTACAATTTTTGTACTTTACCCCCAAGGGGAGAGTTCAGATAGAAATGTTACTTCTGCCTAGTCTTTAGGAGCAGAATAGGCCCAGAAACCATGTTTAGTTGTTACTTTGAAGTGGCTGTTCACAAGTCTCTGTACACAGTAGAAAGTTTGTGTATATAACATGAAAAAAAGTAATCTGTAGGTATTTAATTGCTGTAGGTTAGACTTTTGTAGTATTGCCACTTAGCCTTTACCCTTCTTGCTACACAGTATAACAGTCAGTTTCGCAAGCACCGTGTTTTCCTAAGCAAGGTTGCTGGGGATTTCAGGACTAGCTATTCTGAACTAAAAAAATACACATATGTGTTTTTTAAAGTGTCCTTGGCATTTAAAATCATATCCGCGTTCCACTCCTCACCGGGTACAGGCAGATTTAGTTCTTGGAGAACTGTGTGGAGTAAATGAAAACCGAACTATCAATCCTGCTGTGGACCCTGCTGCAAAACAGACTTCGCCTTCAGGAGGCACTGCTTTGAGCGCCTGGAGGCTGACACAAGCTATGCCCTCCCGTCAGTCTCTGCACTCACATCTGCTTTGCGTGCAGACTGGTGTCAGGCCCACGACGAGGACCTTCAGAATAGGAAACACAGGTACGAACTCTCCCAGGCCTTTCTACAGCCCCAAGGGCACACGTGACTCAGGAAAGTTAACGTGATGTCTAGGTGCTTTGGCTGACACAATTTGTGTTGTTCAACAAATTGTTTTTGCTCTTCTAGTCACAAAATAACATTGTGTATTTATTGCTGTTGTTTATAAACAACAACAACAACAATCTAGTTTTCCTTCTATCTTATTGGAAATTTGGAGAGTCTATCCACCAGGGCTTTTGAGGAAGGGCCAGGCAGTTAAACTGAGGGCTATTGGACAGGTGCAAATAAGGTGAATTATTTTTCTTCCTTTTGGAAGAGGATGATATGGATATTTAAAAATGTTCTTAAATTTATTAGTAATGTGTGTGTGTGTGTGTGTGTGTGTGTGTGTGTATGTGTGCAAGTGCATGTGCACATGCCACTGTGTGCACCATGCACATGAGTTGAGAGGTCAGCGGCCAGCTTGTGGCGGTTGGTTTTCTCCTTCCATCACGTGGGTCCTGGGTGAACTCCGCGCATCAGGCACCGTGGCTGCCAACTTTACTCCACTGAGCCACATCGCCATCTCCAGTGACACGGGTTTTTGTCTTGAGAATTTCAGTGTTTTAAAACAGGAGAGAGGCAAAGGGCAGCAATTTTACTTTTATTCTCTCAGGTAATGTTTAAATGCCAAGAATAAAGGCCCATGATTCTGGATTTAGACACTTGTCTGTACCAAGTATAAAGAAACAGCATTAGCTGAGGAAAGGGAATTGATTTCTAGACATGAATCTTCTAGAAGATCTACTATGTTCAATAAGATCCATTTTTTTTTTTTTTTTTTTGGTCTGTGACTATATAGTCCTCCAAGAATCCATTCTATGAATTAGAAAGAAACATTCATAAGACCCTTGCAAAGGGACCAAACTAAGCCCCCTGAATGTTGGTGACCGTTGTGAGGCTTGATCTGTTTGTGGGGACCCTGGCAGTGGGACCAGGACTTTATCCTGGTGCATGAACTGGCTTTTTGGAACCCATTCCCTATGGTGGATGCCTTGCTCAGTCTTGATGTGGGGGTGGGGTGGGGGGCGGCTTGATCCTGCCTAAACTTTGATGTGCCAGACTTTGGTGACTCCCCATGGGAGGCCTTACCCTCTCAGGGAGTAGATGGTGGATCAGGACAGGGGGAGTCGAGGAGAGAGAGGAAACTGTGGTTGATGTGTAAAATTTTTTAAAAATTTCAAAAAAAAAAAAAAGACCCTTGCAGAAATTTAAACTTTTTACATTCACAAATTTGAAGCTTAGGACAGGTGTGTTTCTGTAATAAACACTTTGAAGAAGCGGAGCTACAGAGAGGAGTCACTCACGGATTCTGTTGGGTGTCTGTGAGCACAGGTTTATGGTCAACTTGGTGAAGTGGATGCCAGAGATCACGAACGAGGAGCGTCGGTGTTTGTTCACCAAGTTCACCGCTGCTGGAGAGAAGTGCAGCGAAGCGCAGGAGCCGGAAGCCTGTTTCCGTCCGGAGGTAGTTACTCATTTGTTGTTTTCCCACCGAAATTCTACTGGCATTTCAGGAAAGATGGACAAAATAGAATTCCCTATGGGGTCTTCCTCTTCTCTGTCAAGTCCAAGAGTCTTACATTTGAGAGCACAGCCATCACCAAACTAGAGTTGAGATGTCCGCGACGGAGGCTCCAGTGTAAGGAAACAACTGCCAGGCAAGCTTGGTTCCGACCTTGCTGTCTTTTCTGTGTAATTGAAACAAAATGGCATCCACCATCTGTCAATAAGGATGGCAATAACTCTGCTAGAATTACACCATTGCTCGTAACTCCTCGACTCTAACTCTCTGGTACAATGGGGTCAAGGTGACTCGCCAAGGAAGTCATGGTCAGCTGGGAAGGGAGGAGCGCAGGAAGGGCAGTAGGAAAGGAAGGCTTTTAAGGGGCTGTTTCATCTTTCTGGATCTTCCCAAGGTCACTCAGTTGACCGTGTGTGGGGGAGTGGAGGGTAAGGGAGATGGGGAGAGCAGGAGCTGGTCCTGCTCCTCTTGCTCCCGTGGCTGTGGCATCTGCAGCACCCTGCTGTGGTATGACCTGGTACCTGTGAGTGTCAGCCCAGCGGATGGCTCCGTGGAGGCTGTGATGAAGTCCTCGACTTCCTTTCTCGTTATTTCTTTCTCAGCAGCTTGTGGTATACTTCACAACTCCTTCACAGTTCGTGCACACTCGTGTACACTTGCAGGCGCATGTAGTGAACACATACTTCATCCTGCTTGAGAGCTGTCTGTTTTGTTGAGTGACTTAAGTCTTGGAAACACAGTGATACAATTATTAGTTTGCTGAAATATATTTACTTTAATTAGAGGACATTAACCTCTGTCTAGGGTTTGCCCAAGTATGTTCTTAAGGGCTGTATAAAAAGAGAGATGAATTTATTTGTAGGACATAAAAGACTTCAGTGTCTTTTCTCAAGGTTGCCTGAAGAACGTTCTTTCTCTCTCTCCCTTTCTCTCCTCCTCTCCCCACTCTCCCTCCTCCTCCCTCTGTGTGAATGTGCCTGTGAGCTATGTCTCCATTCAAAATTCAGATGAATGTGCTTCCCTAAATTTAAACCTGACTATCTCAAACTTTTCTTCCTATGATTTTATTTATTTCTTTTTCTCTCCCAGGGTTTAAAAAGTGGCAACGAAGTCAAGCTGCTAATAAAAAAAAGAATAAAACACCAGAGGTAAAGATTTCTGTCTCAGTGAAATGTCCAAACTTGATGTGATGCTCGGCCTCCATGGTTTATTCCTTCTTGTGTGTCTGTTTCTGATTTGGTTCATACACCTAGGAGCTCACAGTTGCCAGTTCAGGTCCTCGTGTGTTTCTCCGGATACCAATCATATCCAGGGCAGAATGCTGCCAGGATTGTTCATTTTCTGAATAACCCAAAACACCCATGTCTCTGCTTTTCTGCATCCTTTTGTCTGAATCAGAAAAGAGAGGCAGTTGAGTCTTTGGAAAGGTAAACCTGGTGTGGTAGCACATTTCTGTAATCACGGCACTTGGAATGCTGGGACAATAGGATGGCTGCAAATTCTAGGCCAGCCTGAGTTACACAGTGAGTTCCAAGCTAGCCATGGTTATAGTGTGAGACAGTCAGTACCTCACAGAGCTAAGGTGGGGGAGGGAAGAAAAATGCTAAATTCTCAGGGAGACTAGACAGACAGACAGACAGACTACTTCAGTAATCTTCCAAAAGTCTCCTTTGAGAGTCTTATTGGAAATCACTGCTGAGGCATGGTCAACATATGAATGAAGAGCCTTGTAAACAAACTCGTTTGCAGTTTTGACGAATATTAATAAAGGATGCTCCTTTCCTGGCAGTTTACATATGACTCATGACAGCAATTTCTAGACAACAGCAATGATGCCCAGTGTCAGGAAAGAGGTACCTGAACCAGGGGAGGGCTGGTTTGCAACTGTATAGCTCATAGTTCACATTAGTAAAGTCCTTAAATATATGTCTATTACCTGAGGTCAGATTATTTCACTGCATATTTTTTTTTTCTTTCAGCCAGTACACGCTTGCAGTCTCCCTCTCTGTCCTGTGGTGAGGTTCAGCTCTTAAGATGAATGGAATAGAAGGTTCTCTAACCCTTACTTGAATCATGTTACTACGGAAAGCAATAAAACAAAAGTATAAAGTTACCTCACAGACCAATGTCATCTATCAACCTGGTCACAAAATTAATCAATTGTGTTGTAGTCAGCAAAGTGATTGCTGCACGACCTAGTTTGGTTTCTGTTGCCGTGACAGACACCCTGACCGAAAGTGACTTGGGAAAGAAAAGGCTTATTTTACCTTACCTTAAAGGCCCTTCAGCAAGGGAAGCTGAGGCGGAAACTAAAAACAGGAATCTGGAGGCAGGAACTGAAGGAAAATCATAGAGGAAGAGTCCTTACTCTGACTTGCTCCCAGGTTCACATTCAGCTACCTTTCTTATGGAGCCCAGGTTCACTTGTCTAAGGATGGTACCACCCACAATGTACTGGGTCCTTCTACATCAATCACCAATCCAGGAAGTGCTTAACGTACATGTCGGGAGGCTAATCTGATGGAAACAATTTCTCAACTGAGAGTTCCTCTTCCCAGTTGTGTCAAGATGACAACCAAGGTCAGCCATCACATTGTGCAATCCCGGGAACCTGAATTTGATTCCTAGAACCCACATAAAAAGTCAGGCACATTGGTATGCACATTTCATCCTAACCCTGGGAAGGGGACAGGGACAGGCAGATCCCTTGAGCTCCCTGGTTGGACAACCTATCTTAAAGAACAATGTGGACAGATCTTGAGGAACAGTACCCGAGGTTGACTTCTGGTCTCCACATGCCCGAGTACAGAGTTGTACCTGTGTCTTCATGCGTATGCACTTTTACACACACACACACACACACAACACACACAACACACACACACACACACACACTGCACTGCACAAGACTAAGCTGTCATGATTCAGTTTACTCTGTTGAGCTTGCCTTGCTCTCTCTGGAGGTCAGAACTCTTCACTGTGAGGGGAGAGTGCTTCTGGGTCCTGCTGGTGAGAAGGAACTGGGAGCTGAGGGCATGAACCTTCGACAGCACATGTGGGTACTGCTCACAGCCAGCCTCTGTGGGAGGGACCCAACTCTGCCCCGAGAGTTTTCTATGAATGCCCCATTTAGTTCTCACAATTCTCGAGTACATATTTTATTTCCATTTTACAGAGACCCGAGGTTTGGGGAGAGGAACGACTCTGCTCAATGGTATACAACCAGTCAGTGACCGAAAGAACCAGGGCTTGTGTCTCCTGATTGCAGAACAATATTGTGAACGTCACTTCCTAGGTTCAGTCACGTGGTGTGCATCAAAAATCTTTTATTCAGGATGGCAAGATGACTCCTTGGGTAAAAGCCTAATGACCGGAGTTCGATCCCTGGGACCCAGATGGAGGAGGAGAGAATCAGCTCCCACAAGTTCTTCTCTTACCTCCATACCCATGTGCCTGTACACATATGTAAACACATGCAATTAGTAAACGCACATTAAAAAGTTTTCAGTGATCTTTTAGGCAGAGAGCCCGAAGAATGCTTTTGATGTCACCAGTAGTGAGAGGGTTTTCTTTCTCTTTGTTCTGCACCAAAGAGGTATAGTGTTTCAAACACAGACTTCCAGACTCTCACTCACTTATTCAAAAATAGTTATTAGAGTCTTGCTGTGTGTCAGACTTAGTGGATGTGAGTGCGAGTCAGATGGATGCAGATCTCGTGTCTTTCTGAGGTGGGGGAACATAATAGACAAGCAGTCTCTGAGTCTGTAATAGATGTGGTGGTGGAGGAGAAAAGACCCTCACCATTCGCCAGAGCACTGTGATGGTGGAAGACGTGTGTGGGTGGTTGGAGGTGCTTCAAATTCCTACTGCTACAAACTTGATGTAGACTCTGTGACCTTGTGGGTTTTTTTGTTTAGGGTGTGTGTATGTGTGTGTGTGTGTGTGTGTGGTGTGTGTGCGTTTTGTATGGTATGTTACCATATTAAGAAGAAATGAACTTCATTACTATATTAACACCAAGTACATTGGCCACCAGATGATAACACTGGAGTTTATGAATAAATGATATACCTTTTTTTTTTGTTCTTTGACTGTTCACCAATGGGCATGATAAGGATGTTTTAGTTAAACAATAGGTAACAGGTTATAAACAAGAGCGAGGCAGACACAATTGGGTAGTTCTACTCTATGTCTTCTATTGGATCAAGACTCTGCTGTGGGCAGCAGATGTAAAACCTGAGCTCTGGAAGGTGCTGCCACCATGCAGACTTTCGTCACGGGAGGATGTTGTCACACCAACAGAGCACTGCCATGTCAGAGAACACACTACAAATTCGGGGGGGGCAGTAGGGTGGAGAATGGTCCACTCTCGGGGTGTAGTTTCCCGTGGCTTGGAGAAGAGAGGATTTGGAGTGAGGGAGCTTCAAATCTTACTGTGTATACTCACACAGCACTTGTATGACCATATATATATATTTCTTGTTTGAGGTATTATGTTTATGTAACTCATTAAAAATTGTAATGGATAATTAAAAATAGATTAATAATTAGTCATCTATGATAATCATATTTGTAGCCATGTTAGTTAAGCCTTCTAGGTAAACATAGATATATTTCAGATAGATAGGTAATCTTCAAACACTTCATAGACCTAGAAAATATGGCATTTAAATAACTTAGAATTCTGTTGACATGAGACACAATTGCTCCTGGCTGCA
The DNA here is from genome assembly GCF_004664715.2 of Peromyscus leucopus. Classification (NCBI taxonomy): domain Eukaryota; kingdom Metazoa; phylum Chordata; class Mammalia; order Rodentia; family Cricetidae; genus Peromyscus; species Peromyscus leucopus. The sequence continues at coordinate 37,750 of NW_023505189.1, read as the reverse complement.
CCAATTTGATCCCGAGAGAATGTTGGGCTTCTAAACATTTCCATTTGAAGTTTGTCTTCTTGGCACAAAATGGCCTACTGGCAAAGAACTGTCCTTGCCTTGATGGCTGACAGTACAAATACAATGCTGTCCTTTCTGGACAAGCGGGACACAAGGAAAGCGACCACTGTACTCTGCCAAGACAGGGTAAGATGGTCTTTCAGAATTCCTGCTTCTGAAAATGGTCTGTCATATACTCTAGGCCTATAGCCAATTTGAATGCACCAACAATGCTGAAAAACATTATGTGACTGTCCAGGCTGCCAGCTGTCTTGGTCTCTACTCTTGCAAGATTCCCGAAAGTTGCTTGCATCCATCTACCATTTCTCAGTTACCTTCCTTTTTAATAAAAGAAGAAAAGGGAAGTGCTGTGGCTATTGCTCTATATAAATAAAACACTGATGGCCAGTGACCAGACAGGAAGTGTAGGCGGGACAAGGAGAGAGAAAATTGGGGAAACAGGAAGAAGGAGAGAGACACTGCAGCCACCGCCAGGACAAGCAGCATGTAAAGACGCCGGTAAGCCACCAGCCACGTGGCAGGGTATAGATTTATAGAAATGGGTTAATTTAAGATATAAGAACAGTTAGCAAGAAGCCTGCCACGGCCATACAGTTTATAAATAATATAAGCGTCTGAGTGATTATTTATATGTGGATTGTGGGACTTCGGGCTTGATGGAACGGGAGAGAAGCCTCCAGCAACAGCACACTCAGGCTTGATGCGAAGAATTCTACAGTGTTCCTAGAGGTGCTTGTAAGTACAATAACCTCATGGTACAGTCGTGCTCACTGGAAATGGGCATTGACGACGGCGGGTTGTTTTGCGATCCAGTCCTGGTCTTGTCCTTTTGAACTCTGTTTCTACAATGTGGGCAAGGTTAGGCTATTCAGTTCATAATACTATTATTATTAACCTGTAAAAAAGTAGTTTTTATTTAAAATAAATAATCCCAGCTGTAATCCCAGCTCTCACTCAGGAGTCTGAGGCAAGAAGACTGAGACAGATAGTTCGACATGACTCTGTCTCGAGCAAACAAGCAAAACAAAACCCCAAATCAAAGGCCAGCATGAGAAAGTTTTTTTTTCTTAATTGTTTGTTTTCTGGGAAATTACACAGAATGAATTACATCATAAATCCCATGCCTGACCATGTTTAAAATTCCTTACCATTTGTTTTTCTTACAGTCTGATCTACCATTAGTCAGTGATGGATGGTGATGGTATCTTTTTTGCATTTTCAAGAATCTTTTTACCAATATTTAAATATCTCTCCCCACTTAAATTTGGATTTTTTTTTAAAGGCAGAATTAGTTTAGCACCCCCTCCCCCACCCCAGGTTAACTATTAAGGTGATTGTGCTATGAGTAATTCTAAGGCTGAGCTAGGGGTGGGCCCAGGATTAGTTAGTGATGTCTGCCTGGGGTGGCAGTCTGGTGTCTTCATTCAAGGCACTGGCACTGGTGGAACGGTTCCCTCTCCGATCAACCCAGGAGGTTTAGAATAAGATCTCAAGGGAACATTGCTGAGGATAACATGTCAGGAGCGCTAGCTAACTTAGAACCTATAATCCCAGAACTTGGGAAGCTGGGTGGAAGACTACATGTCTGAGGACAGCCTGGGATGCCTAGTAAAAACCTGTTTCAAAAAACAAACAAACAAAACAAACAAACAAACAAACAAACAAAAAAAAAAACAATCCAATAACCAAGAAGGATGAACTTTCAGAATATTCAGAAGGCCCCCGAAAGAATGATGCAGCTGGTCAGCAGCAGCTTTCCCTTGTTAACCATAGCTTGCTTTCTTTTGTTTTAATTAATTTTTTTCTTATTATTTTACAAACACCATCAGTTCAACATAACAGCCACAGATTCCCCTTCTCCCCTCTCCCCCCCTCCCCCAGCCACCCCCATTCCCACCTCCTCCAGATCAAGGTCTCCCCGAGGACTGGGGTCGACCTGGTAGACTCAGTCCAGGCAGGTCCATTCCCCCCTCCCAGACCGAGCCAAGTGTCCCTGCATAAGTCCCAGGATTCAAACAGCCAACTCATGCAACGAGCCAGGACCCGGCACCAATGCACAGCTGCCTCCCAAACAGATCAAGCCAAATGACTGTCTCACGCATTCAGGGGCCTGATCCAGTTGGGGCCCTCAGCCTTTGGTTCATAGTTCATATGCTTCCATTCATTTGGTTATTTGTCCCTGCGCTTTATCCAACCTTGGCTTCAACAATTCTCGCTCATATAAACCTCTTCTTTCTCACTAATTAGACTCCCAGAGCTCCACCAGGGCCCAGCCGTGGATGTCTGCATCCAGATTCCTCAGTCCTTGGATGGGGTTTATGGCACAACTATGACAAAGAAGCCAAAAGTGTACAATGGAAAAAAGAAAGCATCTTCAACAAATGGTGCTGGCATAAACTATCAACGTGTAGAAGGCTGCAAATAGATCCATATCTGTCACCGTGCACAAAACTTAAGTCCAAGTGGATCAAAGACCTCAACATAAATCCAGCTACTCTGAACCTGCTAGAAGAGAAAGTAGGAAATAGTCTTGAACGCATTGGCATAGGAGATCACTTCCTAAATATAACACCAGTAGCGCAGACACTGAGACAAACAATCAATCAATGGACCTCTTAATTAATTTTTTTCATTTATTTTACATACTGACCACAGTTTCCCCTCTCTCCTCTCCTCCTGTTCCCTCCCCTACCTCCCTTCTACCTCCCCCCCCCAAATCCGCTCCTCCTCTGTCTTCATTCAGAAAGGGGCGGCCTCCCATGGAGTCAACCAAGCAGGGGCACAGCAAGCCCAGGCAGAACCAAGCTCCTCCCCCTGCATCAACGTTGGGTGAGTTAACCCAGCTTGGGGATTGAGTTCCCAAAAGCCAGGATAGGTCCAGTGCTAGGAGCACCACAAACAGACCAAGTTACACAATTGTCACACACGTGCAGAGGCCTAGGTAGGTCCTATGCAGGCTCCCTAATGAGTTTGTGAGCTCCACTGAGCTCAGGTCAGCTGTCTCTTTGTGACTGTGACTCCCCTGGCTTATATAATCCCTCTTGCCTCTCTGCAGGAGCAGGCCCAGTACTTGGCTGTGAATCTCCAAATCTGCTTCTATTAGTTACCGGATGAATGCTTTTTGATGACATTTTAAGATAGTCACCAATCTGATTACAGAAGGCGGCTAGTTCAGGTACCCTCTCTACTGTTGCTAGGAGTCTTAGCTGGGGTCATTCTTGTGGATTCCCGAGAGTTTCCCTGGCACCAGGTTTCTCCCTAAACCCAAAAATAACCATGGTCTTCTATTTCTATTTTCATATTCTTAAGCTGGTGTAACCCAAGTCTAAATGATGACCAATTTGGTTTTGTTTTTCGGGCAAATATCTCTGTCTCCCTTGTGACATATATGTAACACACACACACACACACACACACACACACACACACACACACACACACAGGTTCCTCTTTAGGCAGCCAGAAAATGGAACATGTGGGTAGCAGAATCAACTGACAGACTATAAGCCTTTGAAATTCTTTTTTTCTTTCCTTTTATTGAATATAGAGTTTTTTGCTCTCTCAGAATATATCCTGATTGTGGCTTCATTCTCCTCCTCCTAGCTTTTCCGCACCTCCCCTCCCATTAAATGTAATAAAATGTATTCTAAGATACATTAAATATAACAAGATAAAACAAAAACTAACACCAGAACAGAAACAAAACAGACAGAACGAAAAGAGCTCAAGAAGGCGCATAAGAAATAGAGACCCCCCCTCGTTCACACACCTAGGAATTCCACAAAAAACACTAAACTGGAAGCCATGATATATACCCAAAGGACCCACAGGATATAAAGAGAGAAAATATATACAAAAATAATTTAAAAAAAATAAGATAACATTTTAAAAAACTTCTAACACAACATTGTGAGATAAGAACAGCGCCCTGCCCAAAGATTCCACTGAGTTCCTTTCTGTTGGCCACCTGCTGCTGGGCATGCAGTCTATCCTTAAGAGTGGTTGTTTCCCCGGTGAGACTAACTTGGAGAAAACCGAATTTTCACCGCAAGTGATTAATCAAAGCTACTTTTTGCAAATGAGGAAATTGAAGGTAGGAAAGGCTACATCAGTTACCGGTGATCGATTCCCTCTTTCCACGTTCTGGAGTTCACATGCATCCAACACTTTCTCTTTGTTTATCAGCGACCTGTTCTTTTGTCCTGGACCTACAGAGAGAGAAGGCATCAGACCGTGAAGCTCTCGGGTGTGTGGGCTCTAAAGGTAGCTAGACCTGCCGTGTGGCTGAGAGTCCGTGTGCACATGATAAGAATCAGTCTTGATTCCCCATGCAGGCACTGATATACTGTGTTGTGTGAGTGAAAGCCATGTTGTAGTCCAGATGACAATCAGCAGTCAGTAATGGATGCCATGCCTTGTTTGCTGCAGTGTTGTCCCTCTACTCCTCTCTCCAGGGTCCTGGAAGCATGTCCAACGTTGATACCTGAGTCCTGGCCATTGTCTGGCAAGGAATACATGTCTTGCTTTCTCTTTGTCTCTTCAGAATCTTGACATTGTAACAAATTTTAATGGTTAATTATATTTGCTTGAAAAGAATATCAAGTCTTCATTTCTCTCCAATGGTGGAACTTCATCTGAAACAATGGCGATTATTAAAACTCTATCTCTTATTGTTTCTTGAGCTACATTAAATGTGAGCTGAAGTTTTCTACAAGCAGGTAGGAAATTCCATCTATAGCCTGTGTAGCCTGTGTGTAAGGATATGATGAATAACTATGGCAACTACTAACCTGTGTGTGGAAAGGCTTGTCTTTCTCAGTGGTCATCACTGCCAAAGAGTCGTTGAAACTTGTTAGACACTGGTGTGTGGAATGACTACAGAAAGGGAGCTGATATGTTGAGGCCACTCATCTGGGAATATCTCACTTCAGCTTTCCTTCCTTGCTTCCATTCTAGATGAGAGAATGCTACATGTAAGCCAATGTTTGAAATTGGCTAAGCAAATTTAAGTAGAGCAAAATGTGAATGACTGCAGAAATAATAATAATAGAACTACATTATTTAGTACCTATTATCACCAGGCAATATGTTCGGAACTTTACATGTTTTCATTTAGTGTGTGTGTGTGTGTGTGTGTGTAGTGTGTGCATTCCTGTGCATATGTATTTGTGTACATATGTGCATGTGTATGTAGATAAACCCTGAACTTTGGCATTATCACAGACTGGATAATGAAGGATATAGTTACTCCTAGAATTTGACAATTAACCTAAATTTTTTCTTTCAGGATAAAGAAAACTTCGCCCATACCCAGCAGGAAGCAATTTTAAGACTACGTCGCCACATTCCCAAAGAGGTGGTGTGGGTGGGTGGTTTTTTGGTCTTTTTAATGGTTTTGGGTCTGGGATAATTTTCAGTATTTAGGGGGTTGGTTACAAGTTATTGTCAAGGGTTAGAAAAAGGCTAAGCAAAGGAGATTAGATTTAAGGTTCTTATTTAAAAAAAAAGAGAGAAAGAAAGAAAAGAAAAGACAATTACTAATACTTTACATTGGATTGAATTGTTTTTATATTGTATACAAATTTGAAACTGATATTGTTAGAAAATGTTATATGTATATTTCTAATTGTATTTATACCATTCATTTAACAATGTAATACAATTTCTGATCCTTGAATGTTATTATTACCAACTACTAGGATATAAAGAAATGAAAGTTAGTAGTTAGACATTACAATAGAACTTGTAGTCATATTAGATATGTTTTAAAAATTGAGCAGAGATGTTTTAGACAGGTCATCTTCAAACCCTTCAGAGATCTACAGAATATGGCATTTAAAATGTTTTAATAACTTAGAAAATTTTTCTTTTTTGAGACATGTCAGCTCCTGGCAGTACTAATCTACTTCAGAGAAAATATGGGCATTGAAGAAACTGCATATGGAGTCAACTTTCCTTGTGGCAAAAGTTAGCCACTGGACAACAAAGTATCCTCGAATCAACAGGACAAAATGGACAGACAGAACACGAAACAAGAGACTACTGATTCTTGCCAAAACAAGTGTGGTTATGGCTTTATCAAAAGGCATCTTCTGAGGCCAGGACAATATGGCCCCATCCTGAAGTGGCCTTCACATCCGGAAAAGGTACGGTGCCCTTTTTCGAAGGCAGCTTAACAGTCAGAGGGCGATGGCTTCTGTTGTACAATGGAACAGCAGCTGAAAGCTCATGCCTCTCGAAAGTAGACTGGCATTTAATAGAGGGATGTGGAGAAGAAGGGATGCTGAGATGAAGTCATATATACACAGCCAAGAAGAATGGACAGCTGAATTAAAAAAAACTGTCAACAATTTCCAGAATTTAAAATCCTGAATCATGACAGGACACTAGTGGAATTCAGGTGTTTCTGGTACATGGACTGCTCTTACCCAATGTGAGATTGAACTGTTGACCTTGTGTACATCCTACTTCACAAATGAGTCTGTCAGATACACTAAGCCTATAGGCTGAAGATGATGCCCAACACTGCGGAGAAACCTCAGGTGACTGCCCAGGCTGGCTGTTTCTGTCAACTCACAAATTTTTTGGAAGTTGCTTGCATGCACTTCCTGTTTTTTATTTTTGTTAGCTAATATTATTTCCTTCTTGGGTCTCTGAGGGAGTTGAAGATTAGTTAGTTATGGTTGAAGATTAGTTAGTTATAGTTGAAAATTAATTAGGATAGAAAGTGCATTAGACATCTTGGATTTACCAAAATAGGATAGATAATGGAATTATTTTCTCTGATTTGTCCAATACCTGTTTAGGTATTTATTATTTGTATATATTGTATATAGTTATTGTACTTTTGTATATAGTTTTTCTTTTGTTAGTTATAACCTTTTGCTTTTTTTTTTCTTTTATTAAAATAGAAAAGGGGAAATGTGGTGGTATTGTGTCACCAAAATATTGTGTACTCTAAATAAATTTATCTGGGGTCAGAGAACAGACAGCCACTAGATACAAAGGCTAGAAAATGGTGGCACTCACACCTTTAATCCTAGCATTCCAGAGATAGAAATCCCTCTGGATCTTGTGAGTTCAAGGCCACATTGGAAATAGCCAAGCATGGTGACACACGCCTTTAATCCCAGAAAGCCAGCCTTTAATCCCAGGGAGTGGTGGTAGAAAGCAAAAAGAATATATAAGGTGTGAGGACCAAAAACTAGAAGATTTTGGGTTAAGCATTTGGCTGGTTAAGCATTTGGCTGGTTAAGCATTCAGGCTTTTGAGCAGTAATTCAGCTGAGACCCATTCCGGATGAGGCCTCCAGTCTGAGGAACAAGACCAGCTGAGGATCCGGCGAGGTGAGATAGGCTTGTTCTGTCTCTCTGATCTACCAGCATGAACCCCAATAACACGCCTGGGTTTGATTTTATTAATAAGTACTTTTAAGATTCCTGCAACAGCTAGAGGCTGACATTGGGTGTCGTCCTCAGTTGCTCCTCAACCTAATTTTTTGGGACAGGATCTCTTCCTGACTGGATAAACTGGCTCCCAGAATCTCCTGCCCTACCACCCCCAACAATGGGATAACAGATGTATGCCACTGTGCTGGGCTCTTTATCCTTATGGTTGTACAGCGAGTGCTCTCCCGACTGAGCCAACTTCCCGCCCCTCATCTAATCTCAGTGCTCACACACTGAAACCTATTTCATACATAAATGGAAAGAGGTAATTTTTTTTCTTTTTACTTTTTATAAAATAGAAGTTGAAATCCGAGAGCTGCCTGTAAAACCTTTATTTTGTAATTGCTAATGATGGTTTACTTCACAGAAAGTTGCTTAGTTCCCTAGAGACTATTAGTGTAAGAAGGAAGACACAGCTCCATTGAGATGTGTATGAGTATGTGGTGAGTGGGTGATGAAGATGGAGGCGATGAGTAATACAACGTGTGGGAGATGCTTTCTTTGGCAAATTAAGACCCACAGATTGTTAATGTTTGGGATTTTATTCCCAAGGGATGACATTTACTTTTGAGTGTGCTGATAGCTTTTCATGAAAGAATAGAAGAATTTAACCAAATCATTAAGTTTAAAGATTCAGAACCTTGTGTGTCTGTGTGCATGTGTAGACAGAGCACAATCTTTTTTTTTCCTTTTATTTTATTTTACAATACCATTCAGTTTCTACATATCAGCCATGGGTTCCCCTGTTCTCCCCTCCACCACCTCCCCTTCCCTAACTTACCCCCATTCCACCTCTCCAGGGCAAAGCTCCCGAGGACTGCGATCAACTGGTAGACTCAGTCCAGGCAGGTCCAGTCCCTCCTCCCAGACTGAGCCAAGTGTCCCTGCATAAGCGACAGAGCACAATCTGTGTGCGCACTTCAGATGACATCATCCTGATTTTATTTTTTTTTATTTTTTGAGATTATAATAATTGCATCATTTCCTCCTTCTATTCCTTCACTCCAAACCCTCCCATGTGATATCATTCACTCTCCTCAGATTCATGTGTGGTGGTATTATGTTCCCCAAAATATTGTGCACCCTAATAAACTTATCTGGAGTCAAAGAACAGAACAGCCACTAGATACAAGCACTAGAAGATGGTGGCACTCACATCTTTAATCCTAGCATTCCAGAGGCAGAAATCCCTCTGGATCTCTGTGAGTTCAAGGCCACTTTGGAAACAGCCAGGCTTGGTGATACACACCTTTAATCCCAAGAAGTGAGCCTTTAATCCCAGGGAGTGATGCAGATAGCAGAAAGGTATATAAGGCATGAAGACCAGGAACTAGAAGCTTTTGGCTGGTTAAGCATTCAGACTTTTGAGCAGCAGTTCAGCTGAGATTCATTTGGATGAGGACTCAGAGGCTTCCAGTCTGAGGAAACAGATCAGCTTAGGAACTGGCACGGGTGAGGTGGCTGTGGCTTGTTCTGCTTCTCTGATCTTCCAGCATTCACCCCAATAACTGGCCTCAGGTTTGATTTTATTAATAAGACCTTCTAAGATTCTTGCTACATTCATGGCCTCTTTTTCTTTAATTGTGTGTGTGTGTGTGTGTGTGTATAAATATACTGCTCAGTCAGTATAATGTTACCTATATGTATATGTCTTCAAGGCTGACCATATAGTATTGGATAACTAATTAGCATGCTCTTCCTGGGAAAGACTATTTCTCCTGCTCCCAGGACTCCTTTATCTAGGGTTCTGACCTCACAAGCTTCCCCCATCTCATGTCTATTGGTGTCATTTTGTTGCATTTGATTTTTGATTGGCTTGGAGCTTGTCAAGTAGGGTAGGTCAGCTAGTTTGTGAGCCTCAGGGATCCATGTGTCTTTGCCTTATCAGCCCTGGGATTACCAGCTTTCTCCACCATGCCCAGCTCTTTTTTAAAAGTGGGTGTTGGGGATTAAACTCAGGTTTTTGTGCTTAAAAGGCAAGAACTTTACCAACTGAGCCCTTTCCCCAGGCCCTAATTCAGAACTACATGCAATTTACTTGTAAACAATGATAGAGTTCAGCTATGTTTGAATATTAAGATCATTCACAGGAAACAGTTTAAATTCAAAAGAAGATATATACTGTTAAATTGCTCTTTATCATTACAGCTAATGAAAATAAATCTAGAAATTTGTGAGTGAACAATATAGAGTGTGGAATTTAAAGGGGTTGTCAGTCTGCGGAAGTGCTTGTCACCCTAATGTCTTAGTCCATTTGAGCCACTGTAACAAAATACACAAGGTGGGAGGATTATAAACATCAGAAGTTTGGTTCACACAGTACCTGTGAGGCTGGAAAGTCCAAGACCAAATTGTAGTGGGTAGCCATTCCAGCTTGGATCTGGAAGTTCCAACCCCATTGAGACTCTGGCAACTGTCATGCCTACAAGGCGGGGCGAGGGGAGGCACCTGGAGACTGGAGAGCTGGATGGGCCAGTGCTCTCTCTGCGCGTTCTCTCTGTTCCGGGACCCTGAACCTTGGAGGTGGACCGAGCAGAGCTCCAGAGAACACCGCTGGACTGCGATACACCTTCCCAGACCCTGCGACCTACCTATCACTTAATTTGTGAGTTACGCAATTAAATAAATATCCTTTTAACTACATGGAGTGGCCAAAATAATTTCACCAATATCTGGCGCCCAATGTGGGGCAAATTCCAAAGGTCTGGGCGGCTCCCACCTCTCCTCCCAGCTGGTGGGCACCTAAACCTACCTGCAAAGTTCCATATAACCAGGGAACACCTACACGGTTCCACTCCTGAAAAAGGGAGCAGCTAGTCCAATCTCAATTCGCTAGCTTAGCCCCGAGACCAGCGAAACAGGCAGGGGAGTCCTGGCTCCGATTTCCGCCATCTCCGACTCCAGCCAAGATCGCCAGCAGGCCCTGTTTTGGAGCTGTACCAACACCACTGCTGGCTGAAAAGTGCTACTACACCAAATGCTAGCAGATTCAGTGTCTGGTGTGGGTTCTTTTATTTGGTGCCTTATACATACCTGCTTTCTAGCCCATAAGGGATATCTTCTTGCTATGCTTGCATATGGGAGGAAGGATGAATGAGCTCCCATGGGTCTCTTTTTTAAGGACACTAATTCCGTGGATGAGGGCTCCACCCTTATGTCTATTACAAGTTCTCACCTTGGGTTAGGATTTCAACACATGAAAGTCGGGGCCATAAATGCATGCAAATCACAGCAGCAAACAAGACCTTTTTCCCCAGCCAGGCAGCATACTAACCGCCAGGATCACCTGGAGGAGAACCTAAAAGACATGTGAGTTTGGATATCAATATCCTTTTGTTTGAATTCAAGTAGAAATCATTTTGGGGAGAATAGGGTGATTCAACAAAGGAAGAAGACGCAAAGTCATTACACACTCAACATACAGATCTTACATTGTTGTAGGGCTAGCATTACGGTCGCTCAGGTTCTTCAGATGCAGCTTATGAAGAAGTCCAAAGCACAGCTGCAGAGTTGCTGGATCTTGCTGAGAAGTGTGAGAGTCTCAAACCCCAGGATCACCTCCAGAGTTCACCAGCCATTTGGTGGATCACATGTTGCTTTATTCTCCTGTCTCAGATAGATGGTAAACAAAAGATATTGCTAGAAACAGGACTGCTTGAATAATTAGGCCGGACATTGCAAAGCAAGAGAATGTATGTGAATCACATGCCAGATATAATCTTTGCAGACTTCTAAACCTACATTTAACAAGTTTTCTTCCCCCCCTGGGACCCCAGGTTCTGAGGGCCAAGCACTCAAGAGAAAGAATCATATGACCAGTGAGCTTACTTATGTAGACTACTCTGCCTGAGTCACCAGAATGCTGGTGTCTGACAACTTCATATAAAGAACTTTGGGAAACAATTAAAATTAAAATTAATTTTAAAAATTTCTTTGAGAATATGAAAAAAATATTTTTACAGATCCGTTTCTCAGGTAGTAGAAAATAAGGGACACTATTATTGTTTCATTATAAATCTCTGTTTGTCTTATGACCAGCAATTTCAATAAAATGGGATTCCTGGGGAAATTTTTCTAGTTTTTAACTTGTGTGTGTGTGTGTGTGTGTGTGTGTGTTGTGTGTGTGTGTGTGTGAGAGAGAGGAGAGAGAGAGAGAGAGAGAGAGAGAGAGAGAGAGACAGAGAGAGAGAGACAGAGAGACAGAGAGACAGAGACCAGAGACAGGACAGAGACAGAGATCAGATGACAACTTGTGGGAGTTCTTTCTCTCCTTTGGCTTTGTGGGTCCCATGGATCACACTCAGGTTGTCAGACTTGGCAGCAAATGCCTTCAGCCATTGAGTCAGTTTCTCTCCCTGAGAAATTCTTGATTAACACTAGCATTGTCTTAGAGTAAAGAGTTTTAGGACCAGTTATTTTCAGGCTAAACAATGTAACATATAAATGAGAAGTAACTTTTCTTCTCCCTTGCTTCATCTCTTAGTGATAATGCCTGTGCGTAGTGTTTTAGCTTCTGAACATGAAGGGTGCCATCGGTGCACATTTTGAATGAAGGTTCTGCTGGTGGTTACACTCGTTTTAGAGCAACCCCTTTGGATTTCTGCTTCAAAAATGACTTTTTCTGTACTTATTCCTCAAATATGAGACACGCATGTAAGTTGAGGTTTACCAAACTCCACACATTTCCTGCCACCTAAAAACATTTGAAAACATTGGAATTTATTACATTTCCAGCTGGAAAGCTGACAACGAACACACTGACTCGAAGTTCAATGCTTAAAATATGTTCCCATGGAAACAAAGTTAAAAATGAGTGGGAAATAAGCAAATTAGTAGCTTTTTTTTTTTTTTTTTTTTTTTTTGGTGGAGAGTTCTCATTGAAAATATCCTGCCCTGGAAATTCTGAATTATATCTAATTATTTTTCAAAAGCCTGTCAATTGCTTGATAAGGAAGCAACTTCATAGGAAAGCATAAGTGGTAAATTCTCTGTGGTCCACAACTAGCATGTTTGGATTTAGAGTTAAAAACCTAAAAGGGGCTGGACAGTCAAGGCCCTGGCTGCCAATCCAGACAGCCTGAGTTTGATACCAGCAGCTCATAAGATGGAAGGAGAAAATCAGCCCTCTCGAATGGTCCTCTGACTTCGACACTGCTCCAAGGCAAACACACACCCTCACCACACATAATAGATAAACGAATGTAAAGAAATGAATACTTAAAAGCATTTTACTTGAAAGGTATGCCTGGGGACTGGCATGATAGCACAGTTGGTGAAATACTTGGTGTACATGTGTAAAGGCCCAAGTGAAAATCCTAGCAGTCATGTCAAGCCAGCCACAGCCATGCTTTTCCACAGTACCGGCAGTAGGGACCCAGACAGGCAGAACCCCAGAGCTTGCTCATCAGTCAGTATGGTTGTAGGTTCATTGAAAGACCTTATTTTAGAATTAAGATGGAGAATGATTGAGAAAGACCCAGCACTGGCCTCTGGGTCATGTGCATGCATGTGGCTATACATGTGCACACACTTACACGCATGTGAATACACATGTGCAGACAGAATAAATATACAAATAAAATTAAAATCTCTGTGTCCAGATATTACTGAATTCAAAGCTCGGCATCAAGCACCCAGGTTAGCTCCCATGGTGGGGAATGGGGGTCTTCGACACACCCCTACATCATCTTTCCTCCTATAGATGGCTACCTTCCTCACACATACTTGCAACAGCCAAGGCATGGTGGGCAATCACGTGTTCACTGACTGTTGTAAGACGAAAAATACAGCAAGGCTCAAGTGCTTCCTGTCCTATGAGAAAGATGATGCAGACGGCATCGATATACCCCTGGTCCAAGGCCTGAGCTGGTCTGTGAGATGGATGAGGGGAATCATATGTCCCTGAAGGCAAGGTAAGTCACTTCTCTTTGTCATGGTCTTTTAAGAAGAATATTTTTTGAATAAAAACAGGTTATAATTCCAAATCCAGAGTTATTGAAACTGACAAAAATTTATGTGTCTAAAAAAAGAAAGAAGACTATTTTTTTTAAGACAGACTCTTTTTGCACATAAAATTCTTTGAAAAATGATGTTTAATTAAAATGGAAATGCATGATACTTTTTTTTTTTTTTTTTTTTTTTTTTTTTTTTTTAAGAGAATGGCAATGCATCCATCCTATTGGATCAGCAGGTCCTGGGAATGTCTGCTGTGGAAGTAGAAAAGACTGGGCCGCAAAGGGCTCAGCCCCACGATTAGGAGAAAACGGTATGCAAGTGTTGAGGTGAGAAACAGCTGTTACGCTGAACAAAAGCTGGGCTAAAACAGCCTGTAACACCAGAGGCGGGGAATAAGAGAGCATGTGCCACACAGCAGCAAGGCACCTGACTAGATAAGAGCAAGGACGAGGCTCTGGGAGGGCGGCAAAGCCACTCTAGGCTGGCTTGTGCTTCTTCTTCCTTACCCACCGATGCCACTTGGCTGCTGGATTCTCGCCAGTGCCACTGTGTGAATTTTTCTTTGGAAACCTAAGAATCAAGACTGCTTCAGTGCTAGGGACGTGAGGGATGCAGAAGGCGCCGTATCAATCTCTCTCTCCATGTACAACAACAAAGGGTCCATCCAGATGACTAGGCCATTCACCTAGGAAAGCCATAAGAAGCAGAGAGCACTGGAGTTAGAGGTCAGTAACAGTGCACAGCCCTGGGGAGAAGCTTCAGCTTCTAGATAGCAGACAGAGCATCTGAGAGGTGTGAGATAGGGTCTGTCATTTGAGCCAAGAAACAAGCAATAATTTGTAGATGGAAAAGAGGTGAGTCTTCAGCAGAAAAATGGACTGTGTAATCCTGCACTGAGTGAGAGCACTACAGCATTACCAGGATCATAGTCTGGAATTCTAATTAGCATGGGGTTACATCTTATGATTGTCAGGTGCTAAGAAGTAGATAGGGGTGAGGACTAGGAAAGGACAAGGGGAACAAAAGACTGTGGTTCTCATGAAGTATGGCTGTGTCTAGATTACTCAGGTCAAGCCCAACATGAGGAAGGAGACAGAGATCTGACTGTTGGACTAGGATCTGGGACTTGTATAGATTTTTGCTCATGTTAGTCTAGGCCGGAGATAATGAAGAGACTAGATAATGGAACTGAGGCACCCAAACCTCTTCAATTCTACCTTACAGGGGCAGAACTGCCCTCAGAGATTTCAGAAGCTGTGTGAAGGATTTATGTGCCCTCATACGCTTAGTTAGAAAAAGACTAAGGGATCATGTGTCAGGCAAGTTTCAAAATACAAGCATTAAGAGTAAAATATGAATATGACTACTCATGTATTAAGGTGCTACACATGCTGTTATTACTAGAAGCTTCAGGCAACCCCAAAACATCCCCAGAGAGATGAGAGAGCACATACCAAGTAACAGACCCTGTCAATGGCTCATCTGGACCCAAGCTCCCAAACAAACAGCTGTACTCCTGCTGACATGTTCTCTCTTGGAGACCTGTTTCCAGGATTTCAGCAGAGGCCTTTCCTGCCCAGTCTCATTAGCTCTTCTTCACCCTGCTCCAGGGTCCAAAGACTTTAGGAGCTTTTCAGTCCCCCCCCCCAGGAATGGGCAGATTCAATATCTTCTATGGTCTTATTGAATAAAAATAAGTGTACTGTACACTGCTATGTGTGTGTGTAGGGGGGGAGTGGTCAAAGGATAACTTTATGGGTGCCTTTTCTTCTCTTCTTCCATGTCATTTCCAGAGTCAGCAAAACTCTCTTACTAAGTCGTCATGGTAAGCATGTTCCCACTGAGTCATCTATTTCACCTATAGTTGATTCCTATGATCCTCAACTGCCCTGATCAATGGCGGGAAACGGAACACAAGACTGATTCTTCCTTTAGCTATCACCTTATGACTCTAGTAAATCGTTACCTATGGCATAACTGTGACTTACGTCTTGGCTTCCAGCCTCACTTGGCTACTTTGACATCTGGCAGCTCAGTTTTTCCCAGCTCACCTCAAATCCTGACGATCCTTGTCTGATGAGTAACTGAATCTCACATGCCTCTACGTTGGGCTACATCATCAGGAACATATGTTTATAAACGAAAGAGGAATCCAGAGTTTAACAAAGAAATAAATGGCCAAGCCTGGAAGGGTGCAGGCATGTCCACATATTTTATTAGACCATAGCTGCCACAGAGGCTATACACAGCTACAGAGCTGGGAAAACAGTTCCAATAGAAAAAAAAGAAATGGTTGGACCTCTAGCTTGTCTATATTATTGTGCTGAGCACATATTCATGTATGCATGAGTCTGTTCATTAACAAGTTCCACAGTCTAGTGTGAGGAAACGTAATTTCCAGGGATTTTATAACAACTATTAGAGGACAATGATATTGATTTGTTTGTTAGTCTAGAAAAACTTCCAGCTGACCTTAAGAGGCTTCTCTGACATCAATCAATACTGTAAAGTCAACTGCTGAACAGATAAACAATTCTGCATCATACATAGCTAGTGTCTTAGATGATAACTTCCTACCTCCCCGTCTCTAGAAAGAATTGGGGGGTCTTTCATTTCTGATCATGTTTACCCACCTGCCACTATACTTCAATGGGCACCCAGGAAATCCACCTGCCTGATCTGTTCACAGCGACTTTGATGCTTTTATGCAAAGTGCTACCAAATCTCAATCACCAGAATTTCCAGAAGTTTCAGGACAGATAGATAGATAGAGATATAATAAATAATATGATAAATAAATAAATAAATAACTGTTCATCAAATAACACACTGCAAACAGGCACTTGTGCATTTCCTTTCAGTCTTGAACCATACATTTTTGCAAATATGTACATTTCGTACATGTAATTTTTAGAAAGCCAATTGACGTTCTTGCTTGCTATGAAACAGCTGTTTCATCATGTTGTCAAGACGGCAGACAAAACAACAGAGTGTCTGCAGACAAAGGTATGTGTATACATACGCTCAGTGTCCTTTGGGGCTGTGCTGTGGAAACTGTGGATAGTAGACCAGCAGCATACCATCCACTCAGTGTGTTTGAGGATATGCAGAACCCGAAGCTCTTCTCCAGACCTAGTAAATAGTTCATTTAAAAAGAAATAGTGCAGTGCTGAAACAGGAGAAGAGGACAGACTTGAAAAAATAAATATTTAAGCAGAACAATCCAAAATTTTGGAGACGGGAAAAAAATGATTATTTTTATTCATTACTGTCTGTAAGTCAGGAAATCCTGATCACCCTGGTTCTCTGGCTCATGAACTTTCATGTAATTGCAGGATAATGTCCAGATCTAGGATTCAGGAGGAGCTGGAGCTCCTGAGGATTGGTGCAATATCTCTTCCCTTCATGTACATCTCAATGGTGTGCATATAATGTTCTTACTGGCTAGTTTGGGCTTTCACAGCATGGTGCCAGAGGGCGATTGGATGCTTACATGTAGCTGCAGACTCCAAAAAGTTCTTCTAGAGACAAAGAGGAGGCTGTGCAGATTTGTGAATCTTTTCTGCCATGTTTCCCATTTGAAATACCATGAGGCCACACTAGTTAGAAAGGGACTGTATGTAGACTTTACTTCTTGATGGGCTAATGATGATCAGTCTCTTATCAGAAAAACACAGGGTAGGAATGTTTTAGCCTTTTGACCATCATTGGATAGAGGCAAAGCAGTGATTAGTTCTAAGATAAAATGATGTTTTGTGTGCTCATTAAAGGTTCTAAACATTAGAAAAATTCTGAATATACAGACTCACATTGTAGAGGGCACACAGGCAGATTTTCTACATTGATATGCTGAAAGCCAACAGTAGTTTATAATCATTGATGAATAATAACTTGAGACTACTTTTATTTTGTCTTGATGCCCATCATTGTTCTCAGTAAGAAATCATCTAATTGTTGCTGGAGGGCTTCTCTCCAGGTTCCCCAAGCCCGCAGTCCCACAATCCACTTATAAAATAACACAGCGTTATATCACTTATAACTGTATCGGCTGTGGCAGGCTTCTTGCTAATGGTTTCTTTATGCTTAATAACCCAGTTTATCAATTCTATAGTTTGCCACGATGGCTGCGATGGTGCACCATCTATGTCGCTTGCGTGTCTTTAGATACATCTCTTTCCTTGCACGAGTGCTCGCTGCATGCTCGCAGGCTCTCTCTCCAGGCCCTTACGGCTATAAGCTAAATTCTGTGATTCTCTCGTTGCCCACACTCACCTCTCTACTCGTCCGCCCTGGCTTTGTTGGCACTCTCGCTGAATATATATAGAATGTCCTCGCTCACTCACACGCACCTCTTCCTTCTGTTGCGTGCTTTCTATAATTAAGTAGGCCGTGTGTCTTAACTGTTATACCCGTTGTGACTCTCAATATAACACACAAGTAATTATCGAGCGCTAAGAATCTTTTACGAATTATTTAATAAGACTTACGTCCTTATCTCGTAGATGATAAATCATTCGTCGCACGTATTTAAGGCTCCTCTAGCTCACCTTATCATTTTATCATAACTGAGGTGCACTCGACTTAAGCTCTAGTTCGTGTGATTCTACATCACAAGACCTAGGAAAGATGGCCAGTATATCGTGAGACATTCTCTATTATATCGGGCATGGTACAGCGTAGATCTAGTCCCGCGAGATATTCTCGCCAAGTGTGTACAATCTGGCAGCCTCTGCGCTCAGCTCCTAAATGTGATTTCCGGTTTCGTCGCTCGCTCTGCTCGCACTCTCCTGGTGAGTCCGGCTCATATATAAGAGACACTTAATTAAGATGCCATGGCACATATTTAAAAGGCATTTTATCTCTGTCTGGGCAGCTCAGTCATGAGGTCGCCGTTTTTCTATGTTGCGCGTTGTGCGTTCACCGACATTCGTGTATGGGAGCTCTTAGTCACTACGGCGCGCTAAAGGATGGTAACGTTTCCGTGTAGCCTGCAAGTCTTGTGTGTGTTTAACAGGTTTTAATGTCTTAAAAAGGATGTCCGTCCTAAGAATTTGCTCTGACACTCTCGCTTGTCACGCGTAGCAAAATTAGTGCTCTCTTATTAGCTAATATATTTTTCAGTATATTTTATGTTTTTCCTCCAGGCTATGTACGTTCGTGAATAATCCTTTCTCCCTCACTCTGCCTTCCCCGTGATCTATGCATCTTGTGTGTAAGTGACTTACACTCACACGATGGCTCACAGAGTGATCCATCATTATGATTGTGTGAGAGTAGTGTGATCTACCTTTCTCTCAATTTAATATATATCATATATAATAATATCGTAGTTTATCCTTCGCTCAGAACTTAGTGAGAAGCATACACGATGCTGGTTCAAACCTGTGGGAATAACTCTCCTATCTTAAAACGGTATCTAGTATAGTACTCCTAACATAGTATCAGAAGATAGTTTAGTGATCGAATCGCTTAATATTCTTGTTTAACTAACCACAGATCACATATGATAACTATCCACAATCGTATCCTTATAATAATTGTACTGTGTGTTTAAGAGGAGGAGGAGTGATTCTTCAATATACTCAATCGACTCATATGTTAAGACAGCCTACGGCTCAATATAATTATGCTATATATATCGTCTCTCGAGGTGTGGTCAGTCGAGTTTTAACTCCCTCTCATCTCCCTCTCTCCATTTTCCCTAATATATAATATTTCGTTCCTCTGTTTCTTTCAGGGAAAGACGAGACTTCACCTTATACTCAGACCTGTTTTTAAGAGTGAGCCTAGTGAGTGTGGTTTTTGTCTGTCCACCCACCAGAGGGCTGCTCTGATCTGGACACAAGAATCCCTTAACCATTTTTTTTTAAAGCAATTAGTTACTCGGGATATATAGAGTGCAAGTAAGCCAATCCTCCTCTAATAGTGGAGTGTGCTAGGTTCCTACTTCCTGTTTGAGGAGCGTAGGCGCTTGTAGAACAGATATTATACTAGTCGGGTCGATGTGCCATAGACTAACCCTTCTTGGCGTGGAGACCTGCGGTGCTACTCAATATATATGAGGCTCTCGTGACTATAAGACTAGTGTTGATTCTTGGTGCAAGATAATATAGATACTCCTTGATTTGTTGGGCTCGATTCCCCTACTGATGCTCATACGTGGGCCGTAGGGCTCGTCCATTTAGTTCAGTGTGAGGTTTGCTTGCCTGCGCTTGACTAACAACGTACTCTCGTGATATCAGTGAACGTTAGCTGTGAGCGCCTCTCTCTCTCTCGCGATAGCAATAGCGTCAGAATCCTCTCTTTCCACCGCACCTCAATCATCTCTCCTGTTTAGTCTCTCACAACATTTGTATTATCAAGCGCATGGTGACCTGTGTAAATAGTCACTTTTTCGTGTGCAATAAAATTGTCTGCTCAAACAGGCTTTTAGTACAATCAAATGGTTTTTACTTTAGTTATGGAGATAGTCAAAGAGAACATTTTCCAGATTCTCTGTTGTGGTAGCCTCTTTATGTGGCTTATGTTTTATAGTACCTTGAGCCTTGAGCCTATTGCTTTAAACTGTACCATTGTAAGCCTGAAACGGCGCTGTGGCTGCTGGCTCCGCCCACTTCAGCTTCCAACATGGCAGTGGTACGTTTTTCCGCCAGCTCTGGGAGTCATCAAGTCTCAGAAATAGTGGGTCTAAGCTTTTATCAAAGCAGCGTGTAGCCCAGAAACCTCTTTTTTTTTTTTTTTCTAAATACTAGTAAAGACTAAATCTACACACAGCTTAATGTGCCGCTGGCAGACGCCTCATTTCCGCCATACTGCCGGTCAAACGCACCCGCAGGAACCCGCCAGTGTTCAAACCTGTGTTTTGCGGCGTCTAGCTGCCGGTATGAGACAAGAAGCAGGAACCTGGTTTTGGCTCTGTTTAGAATTGGTTACTAAATATTCTCAGGTTTAAGGTGGAAACTCGAGCCGTTGGGCGCCATTTGTAGCTGGAGGGCTTTCTCTCCAGGTTCCCCAAGCCCCGCAGTCCCACAATCCACTTATAAAATAATCACTCAGACGCTTATATCACTTATAAACTGTATGGCGTGGCAGGCTTCTTGCTAAACTGTTCTTTTATCTTAAATTACCCATTTTTATAATCTATAGCTTTGCCACACGTGGCTGGTGCTTACCGGCGTCTCTACATGCTCTTCTCCTGGTGGTGGCTGCAGTGTCTCTCCAGCCTTCGCTTCCCAGAATTCTCCTCTCTCCTTGTCCCACCTACCTCCTGCCTGGTCATTGGCCATCAGTGTTTTATTTACATAGAGTGATATCCACAGCATCTAATTTTCTCTAAAATTCATAGAATTTCATCTCTTTCTCCTACCTGGCTCTTCCTTGTACGTTAAAAAATAAATAGCTTGTCTGGACACTCTGCCATTGGCTAAGAACTTATGGTGGCAGCTATCTTCATTAAAACTATTTGTCTATATTTCTGACATTCCATTGTTATTCTTGTGGATTCTGGTTCCTTCAGAAGCTAATTCTCCGTTATCTCTTTCCTCTTGGTTTCATTTTAATTCAGGCCTGAAAGCCAATGGCTATGCACTGATGCCTGTCTCACTGTCCAGAATTTCCCACCGAGGTGGGTGTTGTGAATAACTTGTATATCATCCTTTTTTCAGTCACAACATTTTCTTCACAGTCAGTTTCTTCACTAGAAAATCTTCCTAAATGTGCAATGTGCCTCTATGGTGTTAAATACAGGCAGATGCAGTAAGTTAGCTAAGCGGTTTCCCACTGTGATGTTCACAGTGTTCTAAGTGGCTCTTGTTCTGTCCTTGGAGAAAATTACATAATCAATTATAATACATATTAATTGTGTCTGTGATCAGAGCTTGATGAAGCCTCAGAGACCTTCATGAAAATAGGCAAACTGATTTGTATTCCATTTTGAATGAATGTTATATAACAAAAAGGATAATAATAAAAAGAATTTATAGTTAACTATAACCTATTATTATTTAGTAACACTTATTAAATAAAATAATTCTGATTATATCAGTTTTGTTGTTTGAAGATCATGTTTATATACATTTTCTAATTTGTTCTTGAAAATGTCATTATAATAAACAAACAATGCACAGTTAATATAATTTTGTTTATTTATTTATTTTGTGTATGTGGATATTTTGACCTCATGTTTGCCTGGTATTACATGCATGCTGTGCCTGAAGAAGCCAGAAGAAGTCTTCGGGTCCCCTGAGACTGGAGTAATAGATGTTTGTGAGGCACCATGTGGGTGCTGGGAATTGAACCCAGATCCTCAGCAAGAATAGCAAGTGCTCTTAATCACGGAGCCATGCCTTCAGCCCTCAGTATACTTTAATTGGAGATATATAGCTATCCTGAAATTTAAGATTTTACTTACATTTCTACCAGACAAAAATGTTAATTTTATGTATTTTCCTTCGCCTGATTTTTCCAACTGAGATTTTTTTGTTTCATATGTGATTGTATTCACTCTGAGAAAGTTTTGATTAGACATTTAAACACATCTATTTTCATTATAAACATAAATGTTCTCAAAACAATATATCATTACTTAACAATTTATTCTACTCTTGAACCACCTTATTTGCCTTGAAAATTTGCCATCATAAAAAAACATGAATACACTTCTTTTTACCATAATTGTGCTTTTATTTATTTAGAAAAATTTTGTGGTGATAGTTTAAAAAGTGGAAATGTAGGGTTACAGAAAACAAACATTTGGAGGTAAAGTGTATTGCAGATTTGAAGCATCTATTTCAGCTAAGCAGTTTGGGACACTTACAAGATAAAGTGATTAATGAGTTGGATAAAAGAAAGTGCATCTGGAAGGCAGTTTTTGAGTCTATTTTGGTAGCTTTCTAGACATCAGTTTGTTTATGAAGTTTGGAGTTAAGTGATCGCTGGGTAAGTGAGATTCTGCTTTTGCAAAATCCCTATCCTGTTTATTTTTTTGTGTGTGTGTTTATCTTCTCTTCAGTCAGTCAGCTGAAGACTTTCTAATGTTGGGGTGATAGATGAAGTTCAGTTTTCTATCTTTTCCTAATGGTGTCATTAACATTTTCTGTTACTATCACATTTCTTTGATGAGTTGTTTTCTGTTTGCAGCTAGAACCCATCAGAAAACATATTAGAGAAATATCTGCGAGACACATCATTTTATGTGAAATCGGGATTAAATTCAATGACACAATAGCAAGAGCAGGGTAAGTTTTCTATGTGGATTTGTGGGCTTTGTTGCTGCTAGGTCAGCTGTTTTGGATAAAACTATTTTAAAAGTCATTTTACCCATTATTTAACAATGTTTGTCCATATAAGCCGGAATCCTTTTCTATACCTATGCTTCTTCTCTGCTTACAAATGGCACAATGGCACAGGAGCTGAGTATGAAATCATTTAGTCCTCAACTGCTCCCATTATCTTCTCATCAGTTTATCTCATCTGCTCAAAACTCTCAGTGCATGATAGATTTGGGTCATTAAGATGCAGGGACTTACGGCTGGAGAGATAAAGTATTTACTGCCCTTGCAGAGGCTCAAGATCCCAGTAGTCACATTGAATGGCTCACAATGACCTGTAACTCAGCTCTGGGGGACCTTCTGCCCTCTTCTGGATTCCTTGGGTAGCTGCACTCACATACACACATTCTCAAACAGAGACACACCTGTACATATCATTACAAATAGAAGTAAAACTTAAAAAAATATGTAAGGACTTGGCTGGGCATTGTGGCATATTGCCTATAATTCCATCATTTGAGAGGTAGATGCAGAAGGATAAGGAGTTCAAGGTCATCCTGGGATACATTGTGTATACAAAGCCAGCTGGGTATATACTGATGATGATGATGGTGGTGGTGGTGGTGGTGGTGGTGATACAGTTATTAACTAAATCTTCCTATATTGAAAAGGCTAGAGACAAAAATATCTTCTTTTCTCTTGGAACCAAAGGATGGAGGAGGCTTTAGTGCATCCTCTCCAGCTTGGAACCAGGTATTTTTTTTTTTTCTTATCACCTTCTTCTTCAATGAGTGACAGCACTGGGCTTCCTGGAGGTCAGGAATGTTTTATTTCCAGAGAAACTCCAGAGTCGTGTCAATAGTCACAAAGAAGCCCGTGCCTCAAACATTTGTCTTTGTAATGAGGTTAGTGTCACAGAGAGGCTGCTTGGATTTCTAAGGTTATCACGTTGTATGTCTCAATGTCTCAGCAATTCAGCATCTTTAGCAGAACCTTAAATGATGAAAATTACCATGTGTGGCATTATTGAGATTTGATCTCTGTGTGGGTCTGTGCATCACAACCAAAGAAGTAGAAAACACATCTTAATACTGGTAATGTGTTTAGACACTTTGGGTTACTCAAAGTAGAAATTCAAAATACCGAGGAAAGGGAAGGAAGAAATGGTATAATTATATTCTAATCTCAAAAATAGAATAATTACTAAAAACAAAATGTATTCTCCTTCTAAAAAAATGCTGTTTAAATGTATCTAATTTCTTTACAGAGAATTGATTCTGCTCACTAAAAAGCAACCTAGAGCTAATTTTTCTGAAATTGCCAAATTGAACACAGGTATTAAAAATCTGCATGAGACCTGCTGTGAAGGAAATACAGTGGCATGTGAACTGGCAGGGTAAGACATTTCAATATAATTAAAATATTTTTTATTAATTGAATTTATTCTTTGACAATTTCATACATACACAATTCATTACTGATTGCTATCCTCCTCTCCTGTATTAGCCTTAAGAAGTTTAAAATTCTTAGCCAGTGGCACGGTGGTAAATAATAAAACTAGAAGGCAATGGTCTCTTCTTTTTACCAGTGGAACACTACGTCTCTCTTCTCTGTCCCCAACTCTGTAGCAATTTTCCTTCTTCCCTTTTTTCCTTTCCCACATTCCTTTATGGTTAGGTTTTTAGAATTAGTCTACTACTGTCCTCCAAACTGGGGCTATATTTATTCCATTTGCTGTTGCTTCTTGCTACATCTGATGTCAGCCAGTGGGAGAGGAAACCTGTCAATGTGGTGTGGGACATACAGGGCATGGGCATGTGGACAAAGACTTATGGCATGTCCAAATATAAAGTCCCCATATTCTAAGGAAGGAATGGACTGGGGCTGCCCACGCCTCCTACAGCCTTGGCATGTCACAAGTCTTGTTCTTACCAACTCTGCAAGTCTGAAGGGTGACTGGTTCTCACTATAGACAAAGAACCCCAAGACCGAGACAGGCTAAAGCATTGTTTCACGGGAAAACTCAAAAACCTTTGGGCAAAGATCTCTACCCCTAACCATTTTAGTTCCCATCACACACAACTTAGAAGATACGAACTGAAATAACAATTCAATGGGCAAATGGGAGGATCTCTGAGATTGTAAATCTTCAAACATAACCTCTACTGGGACAGAGTATAGGCTCAAACAATGTCTTTGGCAGTCATTGGGACTGTCAGTTCTACCACTCAGGACAGCAGCAGCTGCCACTCCCAATTCCTAGAATGCTGGATAATGGCCAGAATCATGACCAATGCTGTTCTGCATGCTTTGGGATGCTGGCTCTTTGTATCAAACCCAGGACCTTGTGTCTGCTAGGCAAGTGCTCCACTACTGAGCTTCATCTCTTAGGGCAAACTGATAGATCCTCTCTCACTGAACAGTAGGTACACTTGGTCAAAAAGTAAAGGGACATATGGCTCTGATAGAACCTAGTCCAGACAAAACAAAATCTGAGAAGGCCCTTAACACATAAACAATGCCTATAGCCAGTCAACAACCACAGAACTGCTGCACTTGCAGGATGGACTGCAGCCAGAGCAAACTGCACTTACTGAATCTTATTGTCTCATATTCACAACCAAGTTCAAGTAACTGTAAATTGTTCTGGTAATTCTGTCCAGTCCAGAATGTAATGGAAACACTCTAGGCTTACTGGCTTGCCTATGTATTAGAGCATTACTATTTAGGGAACTCTGGATCCTAGGATAGTGTGAGATTCAAGTTTTTTTACTAATTTAGGGAGGTTTTGTTTTTTTTTTTTTGGATGGGGTTCTGAACTTATATGTAGGTGCTATTTTCTATCTAGTAGTTACTATATTTTGGACTGATTAATAGATTTTATAATAACGTTGTGTGAGGACGATAGGTGATGCATGTGAAATACATCTATACCTTGTGATAGAGGGACGCTGGAATTGTTGAATATTATTTTAAGGTGTGTTACTTTTGTTTATGTTGCATTTCTTTAATTCTGTGAAGCTGTGTTACTGTGCCTGTCTAAAACAAACTGATGGTATAATAAAGAACTAAATGACCAATAGCAAGGCAGGAGAAAGGATAGGTGGGGCTGGCAGGCAGAGAGAGTATATATATATATATAGAAGGAGAAATCTGGAAGGAAAAAAGATGCAGCCAGAGAAGGAGGAAGACTCCAGGGGCTAGTCACCCAGCTACACAGCAAGCCATGGAGTAAGAAGAAAGAAAGGTATATAGGAATAGGAAAGAAAAAGCCCAGAGGCAAAAGATAGATGGGATAATTTAAAGTTAAAAAAGCTGACAAGAAACAAGCCAAGCTAAGGCCAGACATTTATAATAAGAATAAGCCTCTGTGTGGGTGCCTTATTTGAGAGCTGGGTAGCAACCCCCTTCCCAAGGAAAACACACCAACTACAGGAGGCAGAAGAATTACCAGAAGCTCTTCTGTCAGCCCCACCAATGCAGCAGTGACTAACATGAGACTCTGCTTCAAATAAGATGCAAGACTAGGGCTGACACTCAAGGTTGTCCTCTGACTCCATACATGTACCATGAAAACTCATGTACCTGCATGAAACACACACTCACACTCAGCTCACACTTGCCCACTCAAATATTTACACACAAACATGCTACACACCCATCAAAAAGACCTAATGAAAAAATATTTCTTACATTTTAACCACTTTGACAAATCTCATTTTGCTGTATTTTTGGACCTGTGATGTTTATATGTTTATATCAGAATTTTCTCATTCAAGTTTTACTATTTTCTATATACCTTATATAGTTTGGGTATTCATTTATGCTTATTTCTAAAAATGAATTTTATTTTTTTTTCTTTAAAAAAGTTTTATTTTTATTTTATGTGCATATGGGTATTTTCCCTCTTATATGTCTGTGTACCATGTATGTGCAATTCCCAAGAGGGCTAGAAGAGCATCATGTTACTGGGATTGGAATTTCAGCTGATTGTGAGCTGCCAAGTGGGTGCTAGGAATCGAACCCTGGTCCTCTGGAGAAGCCAGTGTCAACCACTGAGCCATCTCTCTAGACCTTTAACCGTTTTTCAGATAGGATTGAGGTTACATGTTTTGGGGATTTGAGTTTGTTCATTAAACCTGAGGTTGAGGTAGAGCTAGAAAATAGCAGACCACTTTTCCATGTCATCTGCTGTGTGTCAGTCAGTCTCAATGCTTTTCCTGCAAATCTTCATCCCTTGTGGATTCTGTAATTCTTAACTCATCTGCTTCCCCAGATGCAAAATCAATATTCACAGCACTTCCATGGGTGAGGCCCAACAAGGTACTGTTCTGTATTTATTTCAGCTCTCATAGTATAAACATTTGTTCCTTTTTTTTGCAGTGTACTTAATGGCAACATTTTTGTTGCTAATTCTGATGCTCAAGGTTGTTCCAAATGCAGCAATGAAATGCTGTCTGAAGTACAAGATGATGCATCTTATAGAAAAAAATGTGCATATGAGAGGAATTTCCTTCATACTCATGTTGGCATCATGAGTTTGATGTTGAGGAAACAACAGCTTATGTTAAATAAGGCATCTTGCACAGAGACACGCACTAAGTAAGGCTATGTCTTGATTGGTTAGTTGATTAGTTAGTGGTGTGGCCAGAGGCTCATGGGAGTCCTGCAATTTTCCTGGAGTGGCATTGATTCAGTATGCACCAATTCAGTGTTTAGACTGAGACTCAATTGTTTACTTTGCCATGTATTTAATGGAATTCTTCTTCAAAACATCTCACTTATTAGCATTTTTCTCATTTAGGGATATAGAGCTCTAGAGGATGTTATCATTTGAAATAAAAACACCATCAATTATGTAATTGTATGCCCTTTTTCTTGTATATTTTGGTCTTCTTTTAAATAAATTGGCTCTGAAAAGAGATGGTTTAATATAATTGGCCTTTCTCAAAGCAACCCTTGGACTCACTCACTGGGTTTATGCTTTTAATTATACTGATTCTCCTCTTAGTTCTGTCTGTTGCTTCTATTACAGATGTTTTGGTTGACTGCTTGGTGATATTCTCATTCTTTTAAAATGCAAGTATGTTAACAACTATTTATTTTGAACATTAATTTACTTTTCTTTCCTTTCTGGTGCTGGGGATTGACTGTAGAGGCTTGCACCCCATAAGCTGTGCTACACATTGAATTACAGTTCCAAACCAGTCATTTCATTTGCATACCATCTCCCACTATTCATGTTGTATTAACAGATTTTCTCTCTTGATTAGATCATTTCTCCTACTGCTCTGAGGAAAGATCTTCATATTGCACACAGCAGAGCTGTAGAGCTGCATGTCTACAAGGTTTGTCTACTGTTTCCAGTGCTTATTACATTTTTGCCATGTTGATTCACAGCTCCACACTGACCAAAAGGAATATGTTTGTTATAATTTAATATTCTCACATCTATCACTGGAACTCAGTAAGGTTCTCTCAGACTCTGCACCCCTGCAGGAAGAACTGTCTAAGACTGTGGTAATTGCTAGAGCACTGACTTTTTAAATGCTAGTGCCTGGTACCAAGTCTAGCCATTTCAATCGTATCTGACATTTAGAGCATCTACTCTATTCCTGACAAATATTTTATTTATTTTCCACAGCCTTACCAAGTATTATTTTATTACCCATTTTTGCAGACTAGGAAGTTGAGGTACAGGAGGGGAGAAAGAGTCTCTAATTTACAGTCAGGAATTGGCAATTCAAGGCAATTAAGTACTTAGCTGTCAACCACAGCTTTATCCACATCAACAGATGGTAGGAGAAAGTTCCACATTAGAATATCTCTCTCCTTACAGGTTCTTCCATCAGTTTTCCCCTCTCCTTTTCATACTACCCTTTGAAATCCAGTATTCAAGGGCACTCTGTTCTCAGCTGTCCAATTTCTCACTGCATGTCCACAGGCAGAGCTGAGGAGTCACCCAGCAAGGTCTCTTTCTTCTTATCCTGTCTAGGCTTGTTTCTGGACCTGAATTGTATTTCCTTCCTGTCTGGAAACTAGGTAGGGTCGCTTGCCTGAGTCCTAGTTACAAGTTATTCAGGCTATTTGAGGTCCAGCTTACAGCTGTCTCCTGTGTTCCATCCTGCAACACACTTCCTCCTGTTATCAGCAAAGGCTACGGTGGCCCAGAGGAACTTGTTGAAGTATGTAGCTGGAAGTTTGCCTGTGTCCTGCCTGCCGCAGTCAGGACAAAATGTCTCTCACCCGCAGTCCCACAGCTGCTTATAAAATTATCACTCAGAAAGCTTAATATCATTTACAAACTTTATGACCTAATGGCTCAGGCTTCTCTATTGATGTATCCAACCGTCTTATTAAATAAGAAACACAGAAACAATGTAAAAGAGAAAGCCGAGAGGTCAGAGCTCAGAGCTAAAATCTCACCCTTCCTCCTGCTGTCCAGCTTCGCGAAAAAGAGACCTATTTCCTGTCGGTTCGTTTTTTTTATAGTATGTCGTTCTGCCTTCTCATTGGTTGTAAACCCAAACACATGACTGCCTCGTCACTGTCTGAATGTACAGCCCCCTAGGTCTTAAAGGCATATGTCTCCAATGTTGACTGTATCCCTGAACACACAGAGATCTTATGGGATTAAAGGCGTGTGCCACCACCGCCACACTCTTGCTATGGCTCTAATAGCTCTGACCCCCAGACAACTTTATTTATTAACATACAATCAAAATAATATTTCAGTACAATTAGATTACCACCACACTTCTCCCTAGTTAGCTCCTATAACTTAACTGATTTCTATTTGTCTATAAGTTGCCAAGTGGCTATGGCTCACCAGATACTTTCACATCTTCCTTCTCCTGGCTGTGACTGGCGTCTCCTACGACTCTCCTTTCTTCTTCCTGTCTATTGGCTTGAATTTCCTGCCTGCCTCTAAGCTGCCTTACCATAGGCCAACAGAGCTTTATTTATCAACCAATCAGAGCAACACATATTCACAGCACGCAGAAAGACATATCACGGAAGTATCTAGATTTTCTGTACCCCATGACAATGAACTGTGACAAGGACACATGGGTAGAAAGAGGAAGAAGAACATTTATTACAAACGAGAAGGAACTCCTGAGAATAGGAGTGGGCTAGCGAGCTAAGGGAGAAAGCACCCTCCATCCCCACTCCCCACACCCAACCCGTCTTCCACTGCCACTCTCAAGCATCATGGCCTTTTTTAGGACATTACTACAGTGCACCATCTCTCCCTCAGTTGTATAGCATGAGCTTGTTCTCAGCATGCTCTGTTCATTAGATGAGGTCCAGATGAAGAAGGGCTCCCCATCTGTCTTTCTTTGAACACTGGGTTTGTTTATGTTGTTCCTGATGTTTCAGTCTCTAACCCCTACTCTCCCATCACACTCTCATCCCAGTAGCATTTAATGCTAAAGGGTGGGGGACCTGCCCCACTTTACCCAGGGTACTCTTCAGGAGAAAGGGATAAGAAAATACCAGGTAGAATGATAGGCCTAGACAGCAAAAAGAAAGACAGAAATACAGGATAGCTTCGGGAGGACCTGGGTCAATTCTCAATGGTAAGAACTTTATTCAAAAGGGCTTTTCATAACAATGTCAAGGGGCGAGGCAAAAGACCTCCCACTTGCTAGACACAGCCAAGTGTAGAACCTTCCAAACGTCCGGTACCCAGGTCCTGGTATAATCCACTCTTATACAGTCCTGCTGGGTAAAGCAAGCCCAGACCTCACTAGGAAACCTCCATGGGCTCCCACACTAAAGGCAATGCCAGAAGCCACAGATAACAAAGCTGCTCTTCCTTCCTGGAACTGTTGCCTGGAGAAGATTCACCTTTCCTCCCTAACAAGAGGGAGCTCTCACTTGATTGTGCTGAGCCACGGAGAGCGTGCTGGCTCCCTAGTTCACCAGTGCACACACAACCTTCAGTCTCTTACTGACCCTATATGACTCTTAGATTTCCATGTCATTCTTTCCTAGATTTTGTTAGTACCCACTACTGCTCAGGGCAAATCTCCCTGTAAATGCCTTATAGATGCTTGATGTCATTCTGAACTCTGAACACCCCCAGGAAATTCTTTGGTCTCACTCTTCAGCCGCTATCCTCATCTGTTCTTGTCCTCCCTGAACATGAGTTTCAGTGAATTATACTTCTCACCATCCCTAGTAATCCTAGATCCCATCTCCTCATTCCCTTCACCCCCTTTTGTTAAAACTCGGAAAATGATGACAACCCCAACCTCTCATCCCTGCCCCTCAGAGGGTTGACAGAAGACCAGTCTGCATGCCAACAATTCAGTGGCCATCAGGATAACTTTCTCCAGGAGTGTTACAGCTTTTCCTAAGTGCTTATAAGTTCAGTTGAGAGATGTTGCAAACTTGAATGAAAATGGGGCCGAGGACAGGCACTAGAGCCAAGAGGAGATGCTTTTGGAGTCTGAAGTTATCAGTAGTTAGTCAGCTCCATTCATGATGCCATGTGGGAATGTGGGTTTGGGCTGTTGGAACAACACATGAAAGAGAAGGTAGAAGTTCCTTTATTCTCAAAAATAAAGACTAGTGTAAGGGCTTTTAAAAAAGAACATAGTGATAGTCAAGGGTACAAACATTGGGATGAGGGAGTTGGGTATAAATAAGAGGATCCAGTTGGTATTCCTGCCTATCACTTCTGTTCTAATTAATTTAATACACACTATCAAATGCACATAACATTTAAGCATTAGAGAATCAGGATATTAACATCATTGGTGGCTATTCAGAAGTAGGTGTTAATTTGTGCATTAAAGCAAAGTGATTTCAATATACAACATTATGACAATAACATTGTGAAATTAAAATGCCTCCAGGGTCACTTGTGTGGCAGTGAGAATTGCATTTTACTCAATGCTAAATGACCTCACCTATATTTTACAAATTATGTTTGATACTAGCTGATAAAATATACTACCACTATCTAAATCGACTCATATAGATTCCTAAACTTACATTTGCTACTGAAAAAGTCAATGGACCTTTGCTGACTAGACCCAGCAGTAAAAGGCATGTAAAACTGTTAGGTGGGGGAACCTGAGTTCCAATCTAGCTTTGATATCCATAAACTATGTGGCAGCTTGATCTCCCAGGCAGCGTTTTCCAACAATAAACTGAGGCAATTAATGAGGAAGCACCAAAGGTCTCATTTTAATACTGTGTTTTGATAACATTCTAGAATCCATTTTATTTTTCTTTAAAAATTATTATTTATTACTAATTCTGTGAGTGTGTGTGTGTGTGTGTGTGTGTGTGTGTGTGTGAGAGAGAGAGAGAGAGAGAGAGAGAGAGAGAGAGAGAGAGAGAGAGAGAGAGAGATTCCCTCCAGCTTGTACTAGTAAAATAACTACATCCCCATACTTGGAAACCCAAATAACTGAAAGTTCTGCTTTTCTTTTCTACCGGCCAGCTTACCTTTAATTTCTTTCCTAATGTTCCCACAGGAAGTTGCACTCTTTCTACAGTTACATATTAAAAGTATGTAAGTTAGGCATTTTATACTGCTTTAAAGGTAAATGGCTGTATTGATCAGTCCAAATTTCTTTCTGTGGTTACATGGGAAACTGGCCAAGATAAGCATATCAGGAATGATGGTATCTAACAAGAAACATTCCCTGGCATCAACAAGCACTGTGTCCTGCTGACAGAGCACAAGGCACAAAGTAACGCTTCATTCTTATTTTAAACAGTGTCACCCCATGTTTTACTCATGTTCAACAGATGCTGAGTGGACACTGTAACACAGGCTGTGTTCCAGACTGTGAGGATACAGTGAATAAGATACAAAAATAAGAGATGAATAAGACTCTTGGCTTCAAGGAGCTCACCATCCAAGAGAAGAGACAGGTGGACCCGGAAAGTAATTCCAGTGCAGGCTTAGTGCAGCATTGCAAGACACAGTGCATGGAAAACACATGGTGTAGCTAGGATAGTAGAGCAGAGGCCTTGAACCAGACAGTGATCTCATGTCTAAGGATGTGTGGATGCAAACTCTGTAGCACCTGTGCAACTCAAAAGACTGTACAATTTAGAGTGTGCATTCTCTGGATAAATTTGTGTTTGTGGAGTAACATTTTGGGAGGTTGTGGGGGCCTGGCTAGAGAAATGTCATGAGCAGGCAGAACACTGTGGGAAGTAGGAGGATGAGAAGACAGGTCATTTCAAAAGTTTCCCCAAAGAGAAAATCAAAGAAGTAGGCCCCACCTTAGAAAAAAGTGCAACTCCAGCTGGAGTTACAAGGAGTTGTGAACTCCTGTATGTGCTGGGAACTGAACTCTGGTCCTCTTGAAGAGCAGTGCATAGGGTTAACCACTGACCCATCTGTCCAGCCTTCATTTTATTCCTTTCTGATGACCCAGATATGTAGATGTAACCAACCATCTTATTAAAATAAGAAACACAGAACCAATGTAAAAGAGAAAGCTGAGAGGTCAGAGCTCAGAGCTAAAATCTCACCCTTCCTCCTGTGGTGGTCCTAGCTTCCTGAAAGAGAACTACTTCCTGTTTGTATGTCTTTTCATAGTCTTTTTGTTCTGCCTTCTCATTGGTTGTAAACCCAAACACGTGATTGCCTCATCACTGTCTATATGTACAGCCCCCAGGTCTTAAAGGCGTATGTCTCCAATGCTGGCTGTATCCCTGAACACACAGAGATCTACCTAGCTCTTCTACCAAGTGCTGGGAATAAAGGCGTGTGCCACCACCGCCACACTCTTGCTATGACTCTAATAGCTCTGACCCCCAGGCAACTTTATTTATTAACATACAATCAAAATCACATTTCAGTACAATTAGATTACCACCAAACTTATATGTATACAGTTAAGTGCCTGGAAAGTGCACAGATCTGTTTCCAGTTATGCTAAACACCAAGATGTAGACTTCCCCAGAATTCAAAAACACAACACAGGAAATAATTGGCAAAGCAGTATGAGCTGCCAAAAAGGAAAATTCAGAAAATGCAGTAATGAAGCAACATTTGGGTCAGAAATGTCAAGTCTACAATTAAAATGCTTTACATATATCCCTAGACATTGTGACTTTCAATTGCATGGAAACATTAATGTAGCAACCTTAATGATTAAAAAAAAAAAGACAGAAAAAGCAATCTTTGAACAGCCCAAGAGAGACTCCAAAGTTTACTGGCCAAAGTTCAGGCCTTAGCCACTGTTTACAAGAACAACTAACCTTCTGTCCTAGTGGACAGGACCTATGTGGTGACATTTGGAGACCCATGGAACCACGGCTTCAGGCACGTTCCATCCTGAGTTTTATTCCATTCACTGTGTGAGGATATTGAGTAACTGCCCCTTTAAATATCTCTATTTGAGGGAAGGTTAGGTATGGTTTGCAGACATTGCACCCACTAGATTTGTCAGAAAGTTTAGAAATGGAAATTAATATAGTTATTTATTAGAGTAAAGGTACATGGAAATTAGAGGCTGGTTCATAGTGGAGAAGTGGAGCACATCCTGATGGGGAGACTAAGGCAGCTGTTAGATGGTGGAAATAGTGGAGGGGGACTAAGGGGTTATGATGAATCTAGTGAGGGGCCAGGGAAGGAGGTGAGTGGCACAGACAGCTTCTCTTACTCTCTACATCCTCTCTTCCTGTTGTTGCTCATGATAACACTGTCTTGATTTTCTCCCATGCTTCTGGTCATCTGTTCTTGAATTTGGAGTCTTTCTTAAGATTGCACCATGGATTTCTTTTTATGTATCATTTTACTTTCTCCCAAGGCTATTTCTTTTTCACTTTTGAGAATCAGTCTTACTATGTAGCTAGACTGGCTTGGAACTTGTGGTCCTTCTACTTCAGACCCCTGGATGTTGTAATTACAGATGTGTGCCACCATACTTGGCAATTTCTCCCTTCTTCATGACTCACAAATAATGCTTATAGGTGAGGCCTTGACTGGGACCTCTATATCTTTTAATATAGAATCATCTAAAAGATGTTCTTAGAAGACTCGAAATGCCTGAAATTTAACATGTGCAGACCCCACCAGTCATCTTGCTATATCACTGGTTTTACGACCAGTGCTTTTCAACCACTGGGTAATGGTAGGATATCCTGATGGAAGAAGCCCTTTCAGGCCTGAGAAGATTCTTGAGGTTGTTTGGAGAGGGAATTCCATAGTCACGGTCCTTCAATCATGGTCTAGCAGAGGAGGAAGATAGATGTTTGATGGGCACATATTATTGGTTTTGTTGACCTCTGGGGAAGTATAAAGCTGAAGAACAAAGGAGATTTTCTAACCTATTATAGAGAAAGGATTTTCTTGTTAGGTCAAAGGCCAATATTATTCTTGGTCTCACTCTTATATTTCCATAGATGTCCATTTCTACACCACTAACAGGATTCAAGCTCTTCTTTTCTGTTGCCAGGATTATTGCATTAATTCTCTGGCCACTTTTCCTCATGTATTTCTCTTGTCTTTCTAACCTGAGGCATAAATCATGTTAAATCAGTGAGCTAATGATTTAGCCATTCAACAGTTTTTAATACAAGCTGAAATGTTTACTGTAGTAAATATGAGATACAAAGCTGATTTCTATTCAACCACCCCATCTCACACCAGGCCACCCTAGAAACCTGTGTTGACCTTTCTTAGGTTTTTTTCTTCTTTGTCTCGTTCTACTGTCTTTTACCTTAAAGGCTGTTTTTCCTTCACTATTCAAGCTTGTTAAAAGCTTTTAGCTTCCATGTCTGACCCTCAGTAAAACCTCTTAAGCTCCCAGGCCAATGATGTTCCCAAGTAACGTTTGAATCAGAAATATTGTTTTATCTTAATTATTTGTGTGATTTAGTTTATCAGTCACCATTAATAACTCATTCACCCAGATATCTTATTGCATTCTTTAGGGATACTATCTTTTGAAGGAGCTTGTACTAGTAAAATAACTACATCCCCATACTTGGAAACCCAAATAACTGAAAATTCTGCTTTTCTTTTCTACCGGCCAGCTTAACTTTAATTTCTTTCCTAATGTTCCCACAGGAAGTTGCACTTTTTTCTAAGGTGGGGCCTACTTCTTTGATTTTCTCTTTGGGGAAACTTTTGAAATGACCTGTCTTCTCATCCTCCTACTTCCCACAGTGTTCTGCCTGCTCATGACATTTCTCTAGCCAGGCCCCCACAACCTCCCAAAATGTTACTCCACAAACACAAATTTATCCAGAGAATGCACACTCTAAATTGTACAGTCTTTTGAGTTGCACAGGTGCTACAGAGTTTGCATCCACACATCCTTAGACATGAGATCACTGTCTGGTTCAAGGCCTCTGCTCTACTATCCTAGCTACACCATGTGTTTTCCATGCACTGTGTCTTGCAATGCTGCACTAAGCCTGCACTGGAATTACTTTCCGGGGTCCACCTGTCTCTTCTCTTGGATGGTGAGCTCCTTGAAGCCAAGAGTCTTATTCATCTCTTATTTTTGTATCTTATTCACTGTATCCTCACAGTCTGGAACACAGCCTGTGTTACAGTGTCCACTCAGCATCTGTTGAACATGAGTAAAACATGGGGTGACACTGTTTAAAATAAGAATGAAGCGTTACTTTGTGCCTTGTGCTCTGTCAGCAGGACACAGTGCTTGTTGATGCCAGGGAATGTTTCTTGTTAGATACCATCATTCCTGATATGCTTATCTTGGCCAGTTTCCCATGTAACCACAGAAAGAAATTTGGACTGATCAATACAGCCATTTACCTTTAAAGCAGTATAAAATGCCTAACTTACATACTTTTAATATGTAACTGTAGAAAGAGTATAGATATAGTAGAACTATTGAAATGTCAATTATATGCATTTTAGTTACTTATTTAGGCTATTGGTGTTAAGAACACTGGTGTAGTCACAACTACTAATCAGGCCCATCCGGGAAGGAGTGCTCTAGAGTCAGAAGTTACTCATATTGTTACACATTCTTTTTGAGTGCAGACTTTTGTCATGCTATATAAAACCCCTTCAAATCCATACCTAGTAATTTAATAAAGGGTTTTTTATCAATGTTAATATCACAAAGCCAATATGAACAAGTCAATAATGTTATACCCAGAAATGTTTTACAATCATCTTTCCAGCATTTATGTTATATAGTTTGCAATAATTAAGCTACAGATAAATCTCTCTCTAATACTCTAAAAATATACCATGGACAATTACTTATTTGATATGTGAAAAATTGGCAAGTGATTTGAGATCAAATAATCCATTTCTCATTTTTATACTGTTCATATTTATCTGAAGACTCATAGAAATTTCAGGACTTGCTAGCAAGTTTTAGCTAAGTGATAGGTTGCAAAGTTTTAGGTAAGGAGATTATAAAACACTAAATTCTAGCTAAGCAGTGGTAGCGTATACGTTTAATTCCAGCACTTGGCAGACAGAGCCAAGTGGGTCTCTGTGATTTCAAAGCCAGCCTGGTCTACAGAGCAAGATCTAGGACAGGCACCAAAGCTACACAGTGAAACCTTGTCTTGAAAAACCAAAAAAAAAAAAAGTGAGATTACAAAATTTGTTTTTATGACTTTGATTTTTCATCCAAGAAGTCTTTTAGATTGTATTTGGAAAACATGCAGACTATGGACAGATGTTCAGTAGTGTATGTACTTAAGGCTGAATTTTATCTGTAGCAATAGTTATGATCAGTTACTAGTATTTCTATTTTATATGTTCTACTTGAGATCTATGAAAAACAGATAAGCATGTAGGCATTAGGTATATTTTTCTTTAATTGTAAAGACATTAAATATGAAAAAGTGTTTTATTAATACATTTTAGAGACGCTTAGTCACCTTTAATTTCTTAAAAAATATTAAGCTGATTTCGATAGTGAGGAATACTTGAAAAGCAATGATACAGTTTAGTTTGAACTAGCTCTTCAGCTGGGAATCCCTTATTTTATGTATCCTTTGCAAAATTTCAGGATACTGTCTCATTCCTAAAACATAGGAAGCACAGAA